>NC_056467.1:14530491-14632991 GCF_008729295.1 Plectropomus leopardus | reverse complement strand
TAGACCAGTTCATGTCTATGTTTTTTTATTTATTCTTTTTTTTTAAGCTTACGTCTTTCCGAACTACAAGACCCACAATTCAACGGTTGACGGCTATACGACACTTAGCAGCAGCATTGACGGCAGTGTCATGGCGGCGTCCGGAGTCAGTTTCGAGAGCTCGAGCTGCATCGAAGAAAGAAAGGAGAGCAAACGACAGGCACGACAAGAGGCGATAGAAAAGGTATAAACTGTAAGCTTTAGTCGCAACAATCTTATAAATCATCCGAGTTACGGCTCATTGGCGCCAGTTACGGTTTAGGACGCATCACTGTATGTTGTGCAGGAAAGTTGGTTGGCAGTCACTGGCAGCAAGAAGACAGCAGCGCTGCTTTATTTTCATTTGTAAAGTATTTTTCGAGAAACTTCCTGGATATCTTACGGGTCTTTTACAATGAAGAACAATGTCTCACTTCACTGGATCTCAAAATTATTTAGTCCTGGAAAATCAGCGCTGATATAGGAAAATTGGCTTTTAAATATTACGCCCCATCAAAATGGAACAATCTTCAGAAGCTCAACAAATTAGACACATTAATCATTTTTAATCAGTTTAAAACTCTGTTTACTGACAAACAGCACAGTGAGTGTATGTGTTTTTTCTGACTGATGTTGTCATATGTGCTGATGTTTTGGATGTATGTGTTGATGTAAAAACACGTGCCTAATGTATATCTTTGTTTTTAATGTGCACTTCACTTCTCACGTTTTATAAATGTATTTCGTAATGTTTTTTTAATAATCAATATAATCACTTTTTTTTAATATAATTATGGCGCCCTTGTGAAAGAGCGCTTGCTGTTTAAATAAAGGTTAAAAAATAGCCGTTATGTCCGAATGAAAGCTAGCAAGCTAAGTATGCTAACAGCTAGTTAGCGTTGGACACGGATGAGCTCAGCGGCTAAAGAGTACCCTTTTTGCGGAATTGTCCTCAAACGCGATTTAAATTGGTGTATTTGT
Source organism: Plectropomus leopardus (assembly GCF_008729295.1). Taxonomy (NCBI): domain Eukaryota; kingdom Metazoa; phylum Chordata; class Actinopteri; order Perciformes; family Serranidae; genus Plectropomus; species Plectropomus leopardus. The sequence goes on along the minus strand of NC_056467.1, from coordinate 14,631,992 downwards.
GTATTTCCCCATCTCTCAGAAAGCCAACAGCATCTGTATACCTTCACATTAACCCTATAGTGCTTGTGTCTGGACAGGCGGAAATTAACGTACAGGACAAACACTGCCGGGGCAGATAGGATACCGGCGGCTGTGTTTTATACTGGTCTGAACACGGTCCCCCCAGCATAAAGATTAGGACAGCCTCGTTGCTGTAATCACATATGCACACAGGTATTTATTTGTTACATTAATTGTGCGTTATCTTTTTTTCTGTGCAGCTGTGTTTTATTTTGTATGAGTACACATGGTCCCCCCCCCCCCCCCCCAACAAAAAAAAAAATAACCTGGTCATGATTAGGACAGCACATATGCACACAGGTATTTATTTGTTACATGTTGTGCGTTATCTTTTTTGGTCTGTGCAGCTGTGTTTGTATGATACACAGAGCACATGATGCAGACAAATGATGCTTCCTGTAGATGAGCCCTTAGAGGTTGTAATCACATTATCTGCCCGGCTCACCTGTGCTTGAACTGGCCAAAGCAAAGAGAGTTGCCGCATCAGATTTATTTTTGCTGAATTTGAAGAGCAGCTGGCTTATAATGACTTAAACACTCATCACAACCATTGCATGGAGGAGATAAAAGCTGTCAGATGCTCAAATATTTGAAAACCATTACCAGCAGTATCGTGGTGTGATGACTGTTGTTCCTTTCATACTGATAATAATGCTTGCAAACGCTCCGTGTATGCCCTTTTCATCAATAATGTAAATCATTTCAGCCTAAAGAATTTGCATAGATGGATATGTCTGAAAATGTTGGTCCGTGGATGCATTGTAAATCATTTCAGCCTAAAGAATTTGTCATAGATGGATATGTCTGAAAATGTTGGTGCATCCGTGCTTTGAAACTATTTCGTTTTCAGTCTCCGCTCTATTTCCATTGTGTCATTCAGGCCAAGCAGCGGTATGAGAAGGAGGAAAGGAGGAAGGAGCTGAAGAGGCAGAGAGGGGAGGACACATGGATGCTCCCTGAGGTCAACCAGAGGCTGCAGGAGATAGAGGAAGTAAGATACAAATTATTTTTTCCTACATTTGTACATAATTGAAAACTAGCAGGTCATTTAGCAGCCTATAAAGATGACCACTGGTGCGCTGATGCAACAGATTTTTAGTCTGACTCCTTGCTAAGGCACAACTGTACTATAGAAGAAAAAACTGAACTATAAAAAAACACTCAGTGATGCTTCCATAAGTATTTCTAGCTGATGTAGAAAAAAAAGTCTGCACACTCAATGATGCTTCCATAAGTATTTCTAGCTGAATGCTCTTTATCAGACAGTGAGGATGTGTCTGATGAAGTGCATGTAGCTTGAAACGCCACTGTTGTGGTAATTGAATTAAATATTAATGGGAGCATAATCTGGTGTACAGACTTTTTTCTTCTCTTGTATTGTCAAGTTATGTCAACAACTATGTCTGCTGGCGTTGTCATCCATACTTGAGGGAAAACGCACCTTGAGATACTTTTTCTTCATGAATCAAAACATTAAGGTTCTTTCTGCATACCTTTTGTGATTGAGGACTTACTATATAAATATATTTGATAAACAAGAATGCAACTAATGAAAATTTAAAAAAAGCAAACAACAATGAATATGTACATCATGAAACCATGATGTGTATAATGTCAACTGACTACAGGAGGGCACTGTGAAGAGCAAGAAGAAGAAAGAAAAGAAATCTAAAAAGAAAAAGGAGAAGAAGAAGGCTAAGAAGGAGAAGAGAAGGCAGCAGAAGCAGGAGATGGCTCTAATGACAGCTCAGAGGTAGGTTATTTTGACAAGTTAATACCTGAATAGTACCAGTGGATGCTGTAACACCTACTGATATCTAAGTAAAATTAAAATAATTAACAGTCACTTATAAACTGCTGAACAGAAATGGTGTTTTATAATTGACTGAGCGTTATCTTTGGCAGGTGAAAATGGTCTTTCAAAGTCAAATTTAGGACTCCTCACAAGGTTTTAATGAAAAATGTTGTTAATAATTACACAGAAATGGCAATTTCTTTTTGAAGGTTTTAGCAGCTTGCTTACTTTATTTATTTTCCATCTTTTTTTTTTTGCTTTGATATCATGATCTTTCATACTGTTTCCCTTCACTGTCATTTTCTTCACCTTCACCCCCCCATGTGTGTGTCAGGACTCAGAGGAGGAGTGGGTTGAGGCTCAGTCTCAGACACATACTGCTAAAGCCTGGCAGGTTCCTGATGAGTCCAAGCCTCCAGAGAGCAACGTCAGCCCAGCGCAGAATGTCCAGGTAACATCCTGACCTGGTCCCACAGACTCTGAATAATTATGCAAATACTGTTTGGCATCTCTCAAAAAATCACATTCATTTCATAATTCAACAGTGTCTGTCTTTTTTGTTTTAATTTATTTCATTGAGGCTGTTTCTCCTAGTACAATATATCATCTGTGGAAAGTATTCTCTTTTCCTTTCAGATAGTAAAATAAGAACAATAATAGTCCATTTCCCACAATGGGGATAAATAAAGTAGCTAAATAGAGCATAAGTGCCTAGAGGTAAAACTGTATCCAGGTGTATGAAGTAGGGATTCATTGATCCGATATTAATATCTGATTTCGGGCAGATACTCACTCAGATAGCTGGACTGAGTATCTGACAGTGGGGCTGATTTGTTTAAGTCAATTTTCTATTCACAGATTAAGCTGCTATGTTATTATATATTGGGACATAAATGCTTATCTTCACTAAACGTTTACAAAGAATTTGGAATCCTGTTCATTTTTATTGTGAAGTAATTTTTTTTATAAAGATAGTTCGTAATGTAAGTGTGGTTTAATGTTGACATTTTGTTCTCATTTTATGTAGTTTAGTTGTTTTTATACAAGAGTTTTAAACCTGTTGTGACCAGTTGTTGCTGCATTTACAAGGTTTACACCTAAAAGTAAATTCCTGTAAATTTTGGCAATGTTTTACCAAGTTGCTAATGCACAATTTATTATTTATTATTTTATTATTTATTTTAATAATGAATTCAATGTCAGTTCAGTAAATCTTGTAATTATTTGTTACTGTTTGTTTTACAAAATAAGGCCAGTTATTTTCAAGTCAAGCCTGATGTTGCCTTACACATAAAGGAACGATCCCAGTCCACACAGTGAGGCAGCCTGTGAGGCAGCCTGTTAATAAAACACTGGTATTGGATTGGTGCTCTCCATCCGTTGATACTCCTTTTGTATCTTTTTGTACACACTGTCTTCCTCTGTCTTGTAGAGAGACGAATGGATGACCTTTGACTTCTTGGCAATGAGAACCACATCCACAGCAGAGAAGAGAGCTGAGAAAGAGCGTCTGAAAGAGGAGGAGAGGGCGAAAGCTCAGGCCATCGAACAGGTGTGTGTGTATATACGTGTGTTGTTTCTCAGTTTTTTCTCTCAATTTTGTAACATCCAGTCCCCCTCTGCCTTTGATCTTTGAGCTCTACTGACGGCCCAGGGAGGACGTAGACAGTTTCTCTGACGCATAGTGTCCTCTGTCAGCAGATCCACGTCTGTTATTTGAATTATAAGTCGAAATTACCTGAATGTCGGTGTGAAAGGGAGATAAAGAGCAATTGTGTCTATGTGTGCATGGATTGAAAAAACTGTGGCAGTCAGTCTCCTCATTTTACCAACTGTGTGGTTACCAAGGTAACAGAGAGAGGGTGTCCCCTCTCGGACAGCAGTATCCTGTGTACTTATTGTTGTCTGCGGGGTGTTTTTGTCTAGATTTTCAACATATGTTGTTGCACTATTGACAGTATACAGCAGTGAGTGTGTTTTGTGGTTCCCTCAGGCCGGTTTGCACAAATTGGAGCTAAACCCATACTGGAAAGATGGAGGAACAGGTCTGCCCCCTGAGAAGATGGCGGGTACTGCAGCAAAAAAAGGTAACAGCAGAGATCAGTAGACTTTATTGAGGCTTTTATATGTGGATGTTATTTTTCAACATTCAAGCACAGAAATCAATTGAAGAAGAGGCTATCAGTGTCTCTGATGAAAGTTGCCGCAGTTGAACAGAGTTGCATCAGTATTCCCCTCTAGCGAAGCAAATAATTTGATGCAATTTAGACAAGTGCTCCTGCTTCCCTTCAATCACACACTGCTTATACACGCTATATTTGCTTATAGCGTTTTACACTCTTCCCTCCCTCTGTGTTTCTCCCCTTTCTCTCATTGCCTGTCCTTTACCCTGCTTCAGACCAACCAGTTTAAACCAGGTGCTTAAATAAATGATGCACCTGATCAGTACATGGATTAATATTCCCACTTTTGTGAACTGGAGTTTGAGTAAGGAAAGAGGCTTAAATATACATCCTTAATAACTATTTAAAAAACAGGGTCCATTAAGTTGCCGTTATGGAGCTTTTGATCAGTCGAATCACACAGTTTGCCTAGCTGTCATGGAACTTTAGAAGTTTGATCATTTTGGTGCACACAATAATGACTTTTTATCCACGTTGGCATGGAAGTTACACATGCTAGAGTTGTTTTGAATAGACATAGAAGAGTAATCGTTGTGTTTGTATACCCAAAAGTGTCCGCTTCCAAAAATATTTGCATGATGAAGTCTGACAGTCACACTCAAAAGGAGATGTAGGTCTGTCACAGGGCAGCTTCTGTAAGTTTGGTATTAACAGCTTTACCCATTTCCAACGGGAAGCGGACAGGGAAGTAGTTGGGATTTTTTTTTCATTGTGCTGAGCATGCTGAAGAAAGGCAATTTACATTTAGGATGAGAGATGACTTATTAGAGAGATGACAATTGTGTGTACATAAAAATCACATAGAGGTGTGACAGAAGAATGAGAGGACAGATAGAGCAAGGAAGAGCTTTTGAGTAAGGGATTTAAGGACAGACAGACAGACAGACAGACAGACAGACAGCTGTGTTAAGCTGACAAGCAAATGCAGGTATGTGTGCATGTGTCCCTTATCTCTGCGCAGGAGGTACAGTTCCCTCTAGAGTTGGCATAGCCTCTCTGTTGTAAGCTTTATTTGAACAGCAAGGTGAAAAATGTTGATGTAAACAACACACACACACACACACACACACACACACACACACACACACACACACACACACACACACACAATTGCCAGCTTCTGCCCCCCAGACTGTGTGCCAAATGGGAACACTGTTTACCACATCTTCTGTTATACTTATGGGGTTGCAGGAGGTACAAACTGGTGTGTGTTTTTATGGGTATTTGTGCACTGGGCACACTTTGGTTTGCTCAAAAATAAAGTGAAGGATACACTTGCTGCTTATTGATTAGGTGAAATGGGGTCAACCCCCGGATAAGTTTCAAAGAGTGATGATCAGCGGCTTGAGGTGTTGCTCTGTGTTTGTAACTGCACAAGCCCTGTTATTATCCCTGGACACTGCTAACTTTTTCCCCCGCCAGCTGTAAAATGTTCTATTCTAGTATCAGTTCTTGAACATTATAAACCTTTTACGCAACAACTTTTTTGTTATTTTTATTTTTTCAACTGTTTCAACTGTTTGTCCTACAATTTAAAATAAAAACAGCAGATGATTAAGCATCAACATGTTCTCAAACAAAGTTATTGATACTCAGTATTGACCTTGACCAGAGGATTTTGGCAGTACATTTGTCATGTTCTATCTCTCTGGGAAGTTGTACAAACTGTTGCTTTAGAAGGAACATTTATTTCCCATGGATTTTAAGTCTAAAGTGTCTTATCTTTTCTAATCCTTCTTTACCCCGACTTTTGTTTCTCCTCTCTCTCTGGATCTGCTGTTCCTCTTTCTTATTCATCAGCATGTGATTGAACTTTTGTTTTTTTTTTCCCTGGATTTTATTTCTTTTACAGCTTCTCAGAGAGCAACATTGACTCATGCTCTTTCCCAGTTCTTTCATCTTCTTTAATCAACATTTTTTGCAACATACCAGTCTGGTCATTAGACGCGGATTTTCAGATGTCAGGAACTTTTAGTTCTGAATTAGATTATCTACAACAATAAAAGATTTCAAGTGGCTTCACCACTTACTTCCTCTTTTTCTGTTTACCCTTTACTCATCAGTTCAGTTTTAATCCATATCAAAGTGCATCTGGCTGGTGTGTACAAGCTCATTGGTGAATTTTAATGATTTTTTAAAACTTTTGTTGAGAGACAAAAGGCAGTGTGGAAGATACTACTTGAATTTGGTAACATGGCACAAGGGAGTTATTGTATGTGCATCTCTGTAACTGTTTTTTCTCCTCTTATTCCCAGATGGCCCAGTCGTGAATGATGCAGGCCTGGGCTGGCTGAGGAAGAGCTACCAAAGGATGAAGGAGCAGGCAGAGAGGGAGCAGCGCAGCCTCAATGATGTGGTAGCAGAGAGATATGGAGTAAGAACTGATGGCACACATGCACAATTTAGCAGGCACATACATTTACACAAAAAAGCCACAGCATAGATGACATTGTGTAACATTCAGTTTCTTTTAAATGCAGATTTGGACATAAAAATATTGATTCATATTTAAGGCCTTTGCATACCAAGTCTGTATTTTTTGTGATGGCTTTTAAATCTCTTAGCCGATAAAAATCATCACGCACCAAAACCTCGCACAATGGATCTAGTTCATTTTGTTTTCCTGTTCGTTGCAAAATTCCCAATACGAGACAAAATGGAACGACACATTAAACCCCTTGGTTCTCCCCACTGGAGTTTCCTCCACTGGCTGTCTCACTACTCACTGTCCATGCCTTGCATTTGGAACTGCAGTCACCTGAGTAATGAAATGATACTGTGTGGCTGTGAAATTGCACTCTGCTGTAAACATTATCATTGCTGTTGTGCATTTCTAGATAGGCTAACGTTACCTTCCTACCTACTGTTGTGGAAGAATTCGAAAAGGACATTACTTCCATGTATTTCTACTTGTTTTTCTTGCTTGTCCGCTGTCCATTTCCGCCCTGTCACTCGCTCGTAGAGGATGTATGTGTCCAGCAGGTATGCCAAATTATCTTCACTGCTTCGTGATCAGACGTCAGAAGTCTATTAGGATGCAAGACAATCAGAAAATTAAAACAGTTCGAAAAACTTTGATGACGGATGAAAGCTTCAGAGTCTGTGTGTAAACGTGATCGATGCATCATGAGATCATATTTATTTTTAAATGTGACAATTCCTGATGAAAAATAAGGACTTGCTGTGCAAAGGCCTTTATTCTGGCTTACGTGTCATGGTAAAATGCACTCAGAAGTCAAGGATATACACAAATACACACACATACTTGCTCTCTATTTTAGGAATGTGTATCTAGATACATTGTTTTATTATTAATCTCTCTATTTGCTGTCTGACATCACACACACACACACACACACACACACACACACACAGTGCACAGTGTCTTTGTTATGTCACTTTTAGCACTGTCAGCATTTGTATCTCTAGTTGACAACATAGAAACTGTCACTGTCAGAGCATTGAGTGTGTGTGCTTTCTTTATCAGAGCTCAGCCAGCCACAGCAGTGCACCTCCTTTGTGTTTCTTCTAGCAAAGCAGTGACATCTTATGTTATTTCACTGTGCCTTTACAATACAATGTTTGGATATGTGCAGGAGTTTTTTAGTTCTTGTGCAGCATTATATTAGCTTGATAGTGTGTGAGTAGGCATGCTTTTGTGCAAATCCCAGAGACCCTCTATTTTCTGCCTGTATGTGCTGTTTTCAACTACAAGCTTTCAGTCGACATTATCTCATTCACTACTAATCAATGTAGGCATTGACCCTGAAAAACCAATATCGACCCCTACTATGTTGTCAGTACAGTTGATTGTTACAGTAGCTGATGTTATGTGCTATTGGTGAACTGGCTTTCGGGCTAGTAAGGAAGCTGGCATGTCTAAAAAGTAGCTGTTTGTTTGGCTAAAATTAATGGACTCTTCTTAAACTACATTGCAAGCATCTTAAAGAGTGTATCAAACCATGAACCACCCTTTTGATATTTAACAGAAGCCTGCTGGAAATTATGAAACAAATCTACCTTCTAAGTCTTCAGACTGATATCAGTTATATATATCTGTGTTTTTTGGGAAATTTTCCTTTTAAAGAAAGTGTTTAAGTATTTTAATATCTTGTATTCCTCCTTTACAGTCAATGGAAGCATTTCAACAGAGACTTGCAGATGCTGAGAAAGCTGTGTACGGACAGAGCAGAGGAGGAGAAGGAGACAGAGCAGCGAGAGGCGAGTGGAGGAGAGGAGAGAATGAGGACAGAGAGAGATGGAGGAGGAAAGATGGAGAGGGAGTAGAGAGAGATCGGTGGAGAAGAAAGGAAAGGGAGAGAGATTCATCGCCTACAGACAGAGAGAGATACCATGCTGGAAGAGGAGAGGAGAAGGGAAGATATGGAGGCAGAGAGGGAGAGAGGGGTCGAGACAGGGACAGGCTTAGAGAGAAGGATAGAGATAGAGACAGAGAGAGAGATAGAGATAGAGGAAGAGACAGAGACAGGGAGAGGGATGGAGGAAGAGACAGAGAAAGAGACAATGACAGAGGTAGGGACAGAGGCAGAGAGAGGGATAGGGATGATGAAAGAAATCAAGAAAGAGATAGGCCCAATGCTGCATCATCATCTGAGCAAAACTGGAGTCAACGTTCTTCCTCTCTTGGGTCACTCAAAAGCCGTTTCCTCAAACCCTCAGAAGAGGATGACAGCGGTGAAGGTGGGTTAATGTCAAGGCGTTTTTTTTATTTACAGTTTTGTTGCTTTTTCATATATTAAAAAAACAGGTATTACAGTGTCAAACATACACAAAAACAAGACAACAGCCACAGAACATCCATTCAGACAGTAGCAGAAAAAGTGAAGACAGAAAAAAAGGAAAGTACCCCACTTCCTTTGCATTAACGAGACAACACTCAGGTCCCTCTGCCGCTGCAATGTCACCTTTAGCGTGCCTCAGTCCAAGTGATAGTTTTCAATATCATTATTCCGTAAAGAGGATTTCCAGGATGAGAAAGGGAATCCTTTTGTTAAACCCTTCTCTGATTGATATCTGAATCAAGTTTTGTCCAAAGGTCCAATACACGGTTTAAACTTGTGCTTAAAGGGGTAACCTCATACAAGTGTATATAGGTACCCTTTTTGGTGAACATCTTATATTTGATGTAAACACTACAGTTACTGTGAAGTTCTTTTATATATCTTTATATATATTTAGCCCTTATATCTTATATATATATATATAATATATATATATATATATATATATATATATATATATATATATATATATATTCTTTTTTTAATTGATAATAAAACTTAACTTTATTCTAATTATAGATACCTTTATTTCACTGATATCCTTCGCATATTTTTAGTTCTATTTTTTTATTTATTACAAATCTTTTTATGTTTCTACATGTTAGTGTATGTGTACAGAGCAAGCAGTACAACAAATTCCCCCTGGAGGGATTAATAAAGTTGTCTGAATCTGAATGCTTTGTTATTTCTTTCCTGTCCAGCTCCAGAGCGTTGTCCTCCTCCAGCACGGCCGTCCACGGGCTTCCTGAGACCCAGCTCTGATGATGAAGACTCTGGTCCACATATCACCAGCATGCCAGCCTGGAAGAAAAGCAGCACTCTGGCTCAGGGATCTGCCTGCTCTGAAAAACCACGGCAGGAGAAAGAGAGGGATCCTGGAAAAACTGTAACTGCCTCTCAAGACGATGTCGGTGTTGATAAATCCGCCGCAACAACATCAAGGTATGAAGTTTTATGTTGTTGCCTTGAAAACATGATTTGCTAAATAATGTCAAACTCCACAGTATTGATTGAATATTCCAGTTGTATGTTTGTTCAAGTAACAGTGAAGGAATCAGTCCAATTATTGCTGTTTCCCACTCCAACTCCTTGGCAACTGACTTTTAAACTCTTAAATCCAGTATTTAGCTGTTTTGTGTCTCAAGGTCTCATGTTGAAAAGCATTTTTTTCCCATTTTCCTTTGAAAGACAGTACAGCATGGATATAATTGACTCAGTATTGAGCTTCTTTTTAATCTATAAAAAGCCAAATAAATGTTCAGGCTCTAGCACAAATATTGCAGTAGAAGCTCCTGTAGTATTTCCAATTCAAAGCTAACTGAAATGCAGAGATGTTGACAAAGTTAAAAAATAAAACAAGTCATCTTTATGGAGTGGGAATAAAGTCCTCATTCCTAAGAAAAGTGCAGATAAGGCATATGTAATCATCATGTTCTTTTGGCAGCTTTTGTAGATGTTTGGTTACAAGTTTGGCTCTTAATGGGGTCCCACACACACACACACACACACACACACACACACAAACAAAGACCTTTAAGACACAGTGCATAAAAGCATCAATCAGTGTTAACCTGCCACCAGAGACTTTCTCACAGTAATCCCTTCTATAAAACCCGACTGCTTCTTCACATATGTACTTGATTAGTTTCAAGGGACCTGCAAGAACTGTTGAAGTCCTTATCTGCTTTGAACATTAATCTTGATATTCCCAGAAAGACTCCCTAGGCCTCTGAACTCTATAACTCATGTGTTATATGGACTATTTTTGTCTTAATTAGGGCTGGGTGTTGTTTAAAAAATTATGATACCAGTACCAATGCCAGTACCTGTATATGTGATACCAATAGAGTACTTAAATCACAGCACATTGCATTAAACCAAGGTATGCTTGTGGTGATTGGCTAGCAGCAGAACTATGGAATAGTTTTTTTTTTCCTGCATCTGGTTACAGAAAGAATTGCATGCAAGTATCGTGTGATTGGAGAAGTTTCAATACTATTTATACACAGCCCTAGCCTTAACAGCTATCTTTATATCTAAAAGTCTTTGCTTATTTACATACATTTGTCTCAGTATTGTCTCTGTTTAATCTATGTTAATGATATCATTCATCACTCAATGAATGCATTATTTTCAGCCCTTATTAAGCATCAGTTATTAGCTCCCCTACATAGTATTTACTACTACTTACTCAAAGTACAGAGACCAAAATCATTACCCCCTTTCCCTTGTGTCCTTTCTTGTAATTGCAGTTCTCTCTCTCATTCATCTTCCTCTACATTTCATGTTAATCTAGTTCATTGCCTTATGCTTTATTTGCAACATACTAACTGCAACAATTAGTGGTACAGAAACTCTGTTACACTGCATCAAATGACTACTGTATGTTTTCCTACTTTCATGGCAGCCTGACATACAGCGCCGTGGTAGGCCAGATGTCAGATTAACGTTGCTTTGTAAAGCCTTCGTAGTTGTGCTGTGTTTTGCCTCATTAGGCTAAGTTGTTTGGGTAAACCGGCACCCAGAACCCCTGCAGCATGAAATGAGTCTGCAGTGTAAAATGAGGCTATGAGAAGTGTAATAGCCTAGAACGATGCCTCCCAGACTGCAGTTCAGATCCTCCCAAGGCAAGACTGTAATGATCTCTGGAGGGGGCAGAAAACTCAAATGAATCATAACAGATAAACAGCATGAGAGCTCACAAGAAAACAGCTAAATGGTTAAATTAAAAACTTCACAAATAAGTTGCCCATTAGAGGGTTTAGGGCTATTATTAGGGTGGAATAATGAAGTCATTACATCCTGTTGTTCAGAGGAGGTGTAGGGAAATCTGGAGGACAAGAGTTGGAGAAGTGCTGAACAAATGGACTCTATATGACGAGATATTTGTTTCTAATGAGAATTATGATGTGGATGTAAAACTTGACTTGATAAACTGACTGGACAGATGTGTCTATTTATTTATTTTTTATTTGCATTTTAAGAATTTATGTGACACAGTAAAACTGGTGTTACTGCTCATAAAGAGAAAAAGTTTAAAATCCAGAAAGCTAAAAATACAACACAAAAAACAAAAACACACCCATACACACATACATACACACATCAACATATGCCAGTGTGCATTCATTTTCATACACAAAGACACAAAGACATCAGTACACTTGTTTTTGCCCTTCAGACTCTCCTCTTTGTGTTTTACCTAGGAGTGAGAGTGACAGTGAGGAAGAAGAGGAGGAAGAGGAGGAACTTCCACTGCTGTCAGAGGAGGAGATGAACAAACTGGGAGCCAAACTGGTGAAGGCAGAGATTATGGGCAACATGGTTAGTAGGATATTGTTATGTTATGGTCACTGTATTGGATTCAATATAAAACAACCCTGAATGTAAGATGACGCGCCCTTTTCCAACACCTGTTTTTGGAAAAATACTTTTTCAAGATGAGGAAGAATTTATTAGCCCAGTCCTGGGTGGAAAGTGTCCATGAAATCTGTCTGAAATAAGTCTGAAATAATATCTTAAATAAATTTTTCAAAAGTCTTAAAAATACTAAGATCTTGGCAGCAGGATTTAAAAAAAAAAAAAACTGATGTTGCATTGTAAAATCTGAAAAATAATTGTAACATCTGCTTTTTACCTGTATAATTTACCAAATGCCTCCCACATCAGTGTTGCACAGGAAAGTTAAACCAGCAACACTCATTTTGTTTCCAAGGCAGTAGAGTGACACATGCAAAGTAAGAAAAAAAAACGCCAAGTCATGATATATGATACAATAAACATTTGGGTCAAAATTGCCCCAAACTCTAAATAATTTATGGCAGTTCGTGTTCTTTGTATGTGTCATTGTATAATGATCTTAGATTTTATCCAGAACCTTTAAAGAAAAGTCTTAAAAAGTCATTAATCTAACGTGCCTTGACATGTAGGAACCCTGTGAGATACTGTTAGTCCAAAAATAAAATACTCCTTACCTCTGAAGCCTTTTCTCTGGTAAAAGTTTAACATAAGTTACTTCCCTTAATCCAGAACATAAATTCCACATTAGAGTGGCTTGTCTATCAAGTCCCTACATCTGACTTTTTCTTTTTAATTGGAAAAAGTTATGATCAGCATTTACTCCCGCGTCAAATGGGTCTGCAGCTCCTATCAGTTCTGATTAGCGGTGATGGAAATATGACAAATATGCCGGTGTGATGGATTGAAAGTTCCCTCTCTCCGGCATCATTCAAAATTCAGCCAGCACAGAGTTTGAAAGAGACTTAACAAGGAAGAGATATATAAAAAAAAGAAGTAACCATCACAATCCGCTGTTTACAAACCTGTTTTCTGGACCATCTGTGATTTTAAACATGACATTAGGAAAAACAGCTGACAGTGTTATTTTTTAACCATTTAAAAAAAACTGCACATGCTCAACTTGGGGGGGGGGGAATTAATATACTTATTTTTCATTGTAGAAAAACTGCAAAATGACAAACTGCAAGTGTTTATTGAACTGTTACTCGTAACATAAACATATATACATGTGATGTATATATGATTTGCTTTTTCTTAGGTTATTTACTCTGACTCTTTCCATTTCATAGATTTAACAGCACATCAGGGGATCTACTGATTTATAGCGTTCATTGATCCGTGCACTTAACTTCCCCTCTGTCTGTCTTCATGTGTCGATGCAAAGCATGCTACTGGGATCTCTCTTATAGAGACTGTGGCAGAGCTGTCTGTTGCAACACACACACACACATGCGCGCGCTTACGCAGACTGTGCACACATACTCTCACACCTATAATACCAAGTGTTTTCAACCTGACATCCAGCATCTCACTACATGACAAAGCAATCAAGGCGATATTCCCAAACCACTTTTTAAAAGGAAGTGTGTGTCTGTGTTAAGTGCCTTTAACAGTCGCGCACTTCCTTTTATGTCTTGTACATAAAGGTATCGATATCTGTCACGGCAGTATGACTTAATAGATTTTGTGTGCTTGAGGAAAAGTTTTTTTTTTTTCTTTTAGTCCTCCTGTAGTTTCACATTGTTTAGCCTCAAAGCCTTTTACCTGACGATTGTCAAAACATATTCTTAAGTTGAACTCAGAAAATAGTTAACTACATATTCAAATGCATCCTGTAAAACATTCACAGACAATACATTGCACACACCCATATAGTGTTTAAATGGTAATCTAATAACAGCTGTTAACCCTTTGAAACCAGGGCAAACTGACTTTACTTTCAATAATGTGGAAAGAAGTCAATCACCAACTTAGAAAAATTACCCCGAAATCTGAAAGAAATAAGTAGAAAGTACAAAAAAATTGATTGATTGACTGATAATAACGATGTTATCTACATTTTGAAATGGTAACATAAAAAGGCCGAGAAGACAGCAATATTGACTGATGTTTTTTTTTTTTGTTTGTTTCAAGTCTAAACATGTATGGTATAGTTTATATGTTTGTGTTTGTGTGTTTCAGGCCATGGTTGAGAAGCTGAAATCACAGCTGGACGCAGCACAGAAAGCCAAAGAGAGCCACACTGCCCGAAAGAAGCTACAAGAAACGGCTAAATCAAAGGTTTGTAAATACTTTATGCAAGTCTTACATGTTCAGTGTCGTAGTCATTGTTGAACTAATCTAACTTGTTTCCATGAAGGAAGATTAAATATTAGAAGCACCTTGTATTACGCCAAAATATAATCCAGCATTCAGTCACACCACGAAGTGCAGTCTCCAGAGATGCCATAAAGTTCAACTTCTCTATCAAACAGTTTCAATACTCTTTCTCCAAAAAAGGAAACAATGCGTTCAAAACAGATGGAATAAAAAAGAACTAAAAAAAAACACTTTTTTTCCTGGAAATAATTTTTCCCTGCCCCATTTCTTTCCTCTTTTCATCTGTCTCTCTGCTATCTAAATATTCGCTGTTTCATGAGAGCAGTTTTCCCCTGTGCTGATATCTATACGGCAATATTTCCCACAGATTTACTACATGTCCAAAACACACTGATACACACTTGACTAAAACACACTGCAGATTTTTACATGTGTAATTGCATACATTTCCAGATGCAGACACACCGTCCCACTCACTCAAAATCATGCATAGATATAACCTCATGCACACACAGGGCAGATATAGATCCAGAGACTAGCACATGGCCCTTAACCAGACACACACAAACACACCGAATCTTTCTCTGTCAGATTTATCTGCTTCTTTTTCCTCTCCCGTAGTCTAAATGCTAATCCAAACACTCAGGGCTATATTTTTTCTGAACTTCACACACACACACACACACACACAGCAGGTTACGGCAGCATCCATCTCTCTTACTGTGCAGGGAGGAAGAGTGACACACACACACACACACACACACACACACACACACACACACACACACACACACACACACTTGTCTTCAGATGAAACTAAGCTCTGCCGTTACGTCTGACTGCTTTTAAAAGGAATTTGTTTGTTTGAAGTCTCTTTATTCCTTGGCTCTTACATCTTGCTGCCTGTATGGAAGCGGCTCCTGTTTGGCATTTTAGAAGACCCTAATGGGAAACAAATGTCTGTCAGCATGCTGATGACACTGTCCTGCCCGGGGTCATTCAGAGTGTGCCCCCCCGTGTTTGTGTGTGAGAGAACAAGAAAGAGACAGATCGAGAGGGAGATTGTCGAGATTATACGTGCCATCCTGTCTATGTATTACACTACAAGCAATATATAGAAAGCAATGGCAGTGCCCTGACACCTCAGCACTGCTTTATCTCCTCTCTTTGGCATTACCAATGCCTTCTCTGGCCACACGCACATGCAGGCGCACACACACACACACACGTATATGCAGAAATAAATGGAGGCCTATTTCCGATATAAGCAGACTCCAGACAACTTTATAAACACATGGAAAGCTGGCTGTGATTATTTATATAACCTTTATTTTATCATTTGCAAATTAGGCCACATTCAACCCTACAAAGCCTGTCCTGTCTAAATTAGTAGACTGAGATGAATTTATCAAAACATTTCTGAGAAAATGTCATAATTCTTTTTAGTGCACTCATTAGCTGAGAGGCACTTCAGCTCTCTTAGAGATGGAGTGCTGTTGATTTGCACTCTTTGGAGATCCTTCCAGTCTGTCTTGTTATAGAAGACTTTTGGCTTGTCTTCACTATTCAGTGTTTTGACTCTTGCTGTCTGTCTGACTCATATTTTCACTGCATGCTGCGGAGCCTTGAAAGGCCTAACTGTGTCGAGTGGAGAAAGGGAAGATTCTCCTCTATCATTTTGTTTCTGACAGTCCAGTTTCATTTCTTGTGACTGCCTCCTATCCTCTCCGATACTCCCAACTTGCTCTTGTTTTTGGCTGTCTCTCTCTACCTGTCAGGTCCAAGTTCAATCTTTGTGCATCTCAAACTCCAGCTTCTCATAACAAGCAAACTTTTAGGTCGGGACGGGCGTGTGTTGACGGCTAAATTGGTAGAGTAGCAGCAGTTTTATCAGGTCATTCTACCTCGGATTTTTTTTTTTTTTTTTTTTTAACAGAAGTCACAATTTTTAACATTTTTCAAAGGTTCTCCAAGAAAAATACACCACTCTGTTAACTACAGAGAGAAACTGTACTGTAAATGACAGAGTTCCCATGGTTGTGGAAAACCAGGAAATGTCAGGGAATTTCACATTTTCCAGGCTTGGAAAAGTTATGAAATCAGTAAAAATCATTGGAAGTTGTGGAAAAATTACCACCTGAAATCTGAGCAAATATGCTTCATTTCTTTAAAAAAATGGGATGAAAGAAATCAGCAGCTTGTAAGAAATAATGACCAAAAAAAATTGCAAAAAAATTAGTTAAAAGGACAAGCAAAAAAAAAAAACCAAACAAACCACAAAACAATCAAGGAAATTATTTTTAAAAAGTGCTTAAAACTAATAATTCTGTAACAATTTTAATGATATAAATGAGAGCTGCTGGTGTACTGCTGCCTCGATCAGTGTTTTTTTTTTTTTTTTGTGGTATTGTGTGACTTTGGTGAATCAGGACCGACTCTTTAAAACGCCAGTCACTCAGTAACACAAACTATTAATCAATGCAGCGGTAGAGCAGAAGCTCCAGTGTTCAGCAAGTAAAAATTAATGTTTGTATTAAAGGAGTCTGGCTTTAAAGAGAGCAGAGATAAGTTTCAGATTCAGTTCAGTGCTCTGTCAGAAAGGACCGTTTGTTTTGGAAGTTCTGAGCATACAACTGGATAAATGAGACTTAATGTTCGTAAACGGATGTTTTGATACAGTTTTACTGTAGTAAAGCGCAGACCCAGTGACTTTTTTTAGTTTTTGGATTCATTGTTTACTGGGAAGGCATGCAAGAAAAAAGTGTGCTTCAGTGTAACATGGGATGAGTAATTATATTTAAAAGCTCATTAGGGGAGTGATGTTTTCTTTCCACTTGTAGCTTTAGGGCTCTCCATGTATCTATATGCAGCATCTCTGACCTGACATTTCCTTTATTCACTTGAGTATCTGTTAAATGCCAAAAGATGCATACCCCTACATACAAATATTTCAAATATTTGGGAATACTGTGTAGTTATATGCATTGCTATACAAAAACAAACAAAAGTGAAAATGTCCTGGCTTTGATTTGTAATGTTTTTAGGTCACAGGTGAAGACCAGGAAGTCCTGCTGTTCAGAACAGACCAATCAGGTCGCGCTTGGCCAGTCAATACCCCCTCGGGACCCCAGGAGCCCCACGGAGGACGACGAAAGAAGAAACCGGTAAGGAGGGAGGGATGATGGGTGGAAAGAAAGAAAAAAAAAAATGAAAGGAAAGCAGGGAGGGAAGTGGTTTCGATAAAATACATCTTGAACGCATCAGAAAGCCACCACTTAAGAAAACAACAACAGAGAGGATCCTGCACACTGTTGCAACCAGAAGAAAGAGGTGTTGAGAAAAAGGGGAGCAAATGAAAGTTTTTTTATCATGCTATTTGTTCCATGCAGTTTGGTATTCATCAGGGTGTGTAATGAGAGCAGGGACCCCACCTGACTCCTGAAATGTGTGTAACGTAAACCAAGCCCTCAAGTCCACTTTCTGTTTATGGTTATTATAAATTCATAAAGTCTCCTTTGTCTGTCTTGCCTTCTGTTTCCCTCAAGATCAGTCTTTCAGAGACTCTGTCATCCCCGCTTTAAAACTTGTGATTTTGAATGTGATTTGAATAGATTTAAAACATTGTTTTGTTTTGTTTGTTTTTTTACATTTGGAACACAATTTTAAGTGAATTTTCCTGTTTCACTACGTTGTCTATCTTTGTCCCTTTTTTCCCCCCTCTCTTTCCTTCTGCTGTTAGATTGAGACCCATGTTGATGGGGAGCGTGTGCGCTACTTCCAGGATGATGACAATGTGGGTCTGAAGGAGATGGTGCGGAGGGAGAAGATGAGCTGTGCACAGGATCAGAATGCTCTCTACTCTCGCATGGCTTCCAAGGTAAAAAAATGCTTCTCAGTGTACCCATGGCCATGGAAAACCTGGGATTTCACAATCACATTTCCCAGGCCTTAAAAAGTTATGAAATTGGTGAAAACCACTGAAAGTTTTGGAAAAGTCATGTAATTTTGTTGTGCGAAACAAAATTTTTACAATAATCTTTCGTGGATAACCGTACACCTTACAAATGATGGCAAATTTATTTTCTGTAGCTGTCAACCTAAGATAGCTCTAACATGCTTCAATGTGTGACGTGTGTTTACCATGAAGTACTTTTCTAAATTTTTCCACTGGTATTCTGTCTCTCTCTCCGTGTATGCCAGCTAGCTGAATATACAATTATTGGCAGGTAGGGCAAGGAAAAACAATACTATGGCTCCTTGAAAAGGATGGAAAACGGTTGAAATTTGGTCAGAGAAAATGAATGGGAACCCTGGCTAATTCATTCACTCATAGAACAACTTCATAGTGCTCCTGAAGGTCAAAAACTCCTGGAAACCTGGGAACTGGTGTTAGCACAAACAGTCAAACACTGTGTCAAACACTGTGTACATAACACCTAACTGTAACCAAACATAATCTATTATCCTTGTTCAGTTGGGTTTCCATTAGAGCTCAAAAAATAATCGAAATATTATCAAAATTGCAATATGGCCAAGTGCAATATCCAAATTGCAGGAGCTGTAATTTTTTGGTATAAAATTAAATTTGTCAAAACAAACCATTATAAATGAAGCATTGTGGTGGTTCACTGTTTTCTCTGTTGTGCTTTCTCTGACAACACATTCGAGTTAGCCAGAGAACTGTGTGCACCTGAAATGATGGCAGATGAGATCACAATTTATATTTTAAAAATCATCAAATCAAATCATGTGTTACTTTTGGTTGTATTTAAATGAGGTGGGAGATGAAACAGAGGGAGTTAGATCTTCTATCAATCAATTAAGCAATCAAATTTTATTCATATAGCACCTTACAATCAAATTGAATGCAATTCAAAGTTCTTTACAGTGTGATTGTAAAAATAAAACCAGAAAAACATTGAATAGTAAGATAAGTATAAAAGATTTTTAGTGTTCAGTTTACATTTGAAAGTTGTCTTTCAACATTTGCAGCTCCTCTCAGATCCTCCGGCAGGCTTTTCCAGTGTTTTGGAGCGTAATGGCTAAAAGCAGAATCACCAAAAGTTTTGGTTTGACTGTGGAACAGCTAAAAAAAGAGGAAGAGATCTTGGACTCGTTGGTGTAACTAATCCTTTAATTCAGTATTTGTCAGAACAAATTCAGAACTTTTATCCACTGCAGTGGATATACATTCATTTAGAATAATTTGTGGAGTGATTGTAATCAGTCTTTAAATGTGTATTTTACGGATTCAATCAGCTGTTTCAGAGCCACTGCTTTAGTCTCCATATACATACTGAAGGTTGCCATGTTTAACAAATTAAATGTGGTAAATAGATGGCACATCCCTACTGCAGTGTTATGAACCAGGTTAGCTGAGGGCAAGTAACAAAGTAGGACAGGGAAATGTACAAATCTTCCCAGGTGCAATATGTATGTATTTATGTAAAGGGTTGATAATGTCGTACTCTTAGGAAGAGGGAAAGACATTTAGGATTATTTCTGTCAGATTGGTATGCAGCATTTACCTCTGTGTCGTTATCCATTCCTCTCTCCTACTACTCTTACATTTCCTTGTCCCTCTTTCTGCGACTCTCTCTTCCACAGTGTGCTTGAAATAGATGTACAGCAGCAGATGGGTACTGGCAGGTTGTGGTGTGTGTGTCAGTCTATCAGCAGTTTTACAGACTGCACTTTTCCATGAGCAGAGACACATTTTCCTTGTCCCCTTTTCTCTTTTCTTCTTGTTTACTTCTTCTCTCCCTGTAGGCAGAAATATGACAACAAGTAGTGTGAAAATCCTACTGACAGGTGTGTGTGTGTGTGCGTGTGCGTGTGCGTGCATGGGTGCGTGCATGCGTGCGCGCACGGTAAAAGGAAGCATTCATAAACAAAGGGGTTTGGAGGAGTTGCTATGGCAATAAACAAAAAAAGACACGCTTTAGCTCTGTCCATGTTTTTCGTTTCCTGAACTCTCACTCACTCACTTTGCCTCACTAATGCACGCGCACACAAAATATGCACGCACAGTCCCTTACCCTTACTCATATATTGCGTACACATGCATGCGTATAAAAATATAGATATGTACTGCACCTCCAAAGAGGGACACTAAAAATACATCTACAGTTACCATGGCAGGGCTTCTATAAATACCAGTTTTATCCATTGGTCAGAGACAAAGTCTGTTAGCAGACTAGCATTGTCTGGAGATTTATTGTATCCTATTTTTTTCATAAAACATGAATACTAAGCCAGACATGTCAAGCCCTTCGACTCTCCTGCTACGTGCTGAATTCACACTCTAAAATTTAAATTGCATTTAGCACGTGTCAATCGAACATATAGTTGGACAGCACAGATGTTTTTTACAGCCATATTTTGTCTAATTAATCCACATGTATGTGCGATGCTTTGTGGGTGTGCATGAAAATAAACCTGTCTGCTCTCAGACAAATGCAGCATGTGCTGCTGTACACTTAGGTGCAGTCCAATTGCGCACCCTCACTCCTACACACACACACACACACACACACACACACACACACACACACACACACACACACACACACACACACACACACACACACACACCCCCCCACTCCCTCCCTCCTACACTGTCACTAAACTAATCCAAATTTCACTCTCACTCACACACTCACTCCTACACAGCGAGTCATGCACACACACTTCAGCCTTGCTTGCCTCTCGCTCTCTCACATGCACACAGATTCCAACCTGTTGCCTGGTCGCCATGGTGACAAGACTCAGACGTAGAAACACCAGAGTCGATACTCGGCATCCTGCCTTACTCTGTTAACACACACCAGAGACACACTTGCATACAGGGCAGTTGAGTGCATCTCTCTCTCTCTCTCTCTCTCTCTCTCTCTTCTCTCATCTCTCTCTCTCTCTCTCTCTCTCTCTCTCTCTCTCTCTCTCTCTCTCTCTCTCTCTCTCTCTCTCTCTCACACTCACACACACACAAAATATGGCATGGAAACGGCACAGACGGTAACATTGCGTCAGCACCTACATACACCATTTAATAGAGCTACCACCCAGTTTCTAAGGACAGTCAATATTTGCAGTGGATTTCTTTCCTGTTTTGAGATGTGCCAGTGCAGACACCTTTTTGTTTTATGCCCGGAATAAAAAGTGAAAGCTACATTTAGTCTCGTTATCAATAAACAGTATCCATAACATACTTGAATACGCCACGTATACATACAAGCGTGTTCCCTAATCATTTTTTTGGGAGAAAATCCACCAGTTTTGGCCAAGAATGATAACACACTACTCACAATTTCTCTCTTCTTCCCTGTCTCCTCTTTTGTCCCCCTCGTCTCCGTCATCACCACTTCCACTCCACACAATTCTCCAGATGATGGGGAAGACAGACGGTGACAACTACACGCTGGATGACATGTTTGTGTCGAGTGCAGCGCAGCGGGAGGGCGAGGGCAGGGAGGAGGAGAGGATGAGGAGCAGAGCCATCGTGGAGAGTAGGAGGCTGGCTGCCTCCATGGATAAATGCCAGCACTGCTTCAGCAGCCAACAGCTCCAGAAGCACCTCATTGTGGCAATAGGGAGCAAGGTAAGGCCTCCTGAATTTTACGACATGGAAGTCACTTGTTGCTTCATTTATTATTATGTCAACAATTTTGTCAATCAAAGTAATTTGTCAAGCAGAAATGCAAATCATATACTGTTTCATGCCTCTCAAATATGGTATTTGCAGATTTTCTCCTAAAATAGGGCTGATTGGACTGATTATTATTTTTAATATCACCTCACCTTTTTGCAATTAGCTGATTGATCATGTAGTCTATAAAATGTCAGACAATTGACAGTTTGAAATTAGTACATTTTTCCTAAAAGTGTTGTCTTTACCCAAATCCCAAATATATTCAGTTTACAGTCATAGAAGAAAAGGACATAAAAAATACAGTTTATAAGTTGAAAACAGAGATTTTTTTTTTTTGGAAAGACTCTAAATGAATGATTATTAAAATGGTTGCCAATTGAATTTTCTGTCAATTGCAAAAATAGATTGATGGACTAATTATTGCAACTACAAATTGATAAACTTTAGGTTTTAGACTGTTGGTCAGAAAACAAAAAAAACTTTAAAAAAAAATAGATTGATGCAATCCTGAATTTTCTCAGTACAGTGTGTATGTTTGCCATCTTGTGTCCAGGTGTATCTTAGCCTGCCTGCGGGAGTGTCGATGACAGAGGGCCACTGTCACATCTGTCCTCTCCAGCATCACTGCTCTGCCACAGGACTGGATGAGGATGTGTGGTCAGAAATGCAGGTTAGCGCTCTAAGTCTGAAGTCTGAAGTGACAGCTTCCAACTATATGGCTGTTGTTTAACAGCAGTGGTAGATATAATCAGCACCACACGCTGCTTTCATCTTCAGTATTAACCTCAAACAAAAATGATGAAAATTTACATTTGGGTTCACTTCTGTGCTACTTTGCTGTCCTCAGCTGTTCCGCCGTACTTTGGTGCGTATGTTTGAGTCCCAGGAGCTGGACTGTGTGTTCATGGAAACTCACATGAACCCACGCAAAAGACAACACATGGTCCTAGAGTGCATCCCACTACCCAGAGAACTGGGCGATATGGCACCTATTTACTTTAAGGTCTGTCTGTGACTATATGTTGACTCATCATTCTGATTAAGTTCATTTTTTAAGTTCAAAGTATTTTAGGGACAGATTTGAGCTGTGTGGTGTCTGTGTGCCTTCAGAAAGCTATCATGGAGTGTGATGAGGAATGGGCCATGAACAAGAAGGTTGTCGACCTCTCTTCGAAAGACATCCGCCATGCTGTATGCCCTCTTTTTACTGTCTTTCTATCAGTCATTTTTTCACTCATTTCTGTAATATTTCTGGTTTTGTCTGGCTCTCTGATCCTTGTAAATTGGTGTTAATTGTTTGTGAATGCCTTATAGGTTCCTCGAGGTCTCCCCTACTTTGCTGTAGACTTTGGCCTCCAGGGAGGGTTTGCTCATGTCATTGAAAATGAACAGAAGTTCCCCCATTACTTTGGCAAGGTCAGTGTGTGCATAAAGGCTATTGTACTTGGTGCATCATTATGTGTTCATCTTTTTTAGTAAGTGAAAGTCATTCTCTTTTAGTTCCAGGAGTTTCACAAAACTTGTGCATGTGGTGATGTGATAAAGATGCATTAATGACGTGAAAAATGCAGTGATACATTTTTTCTATTTACCGACCTAGAGTAGTTATACCAGGCATGTCTTAAGTCCGGCCTCAGAGTATACTATATGTGGTCTGCCACACGATATTGGTAAATCGAGCAAGATCAGCATTTGTTCAGTTTTTTTGCAACAGCTTCACCAGTGAGGGCCACCGCTTTCTTTCAAACCTTTTTCAGCTAATTATGAAACAGCTGTTTAATCTGTATTTTTTTAGTAACCAATATAATGCGAGAAGCAACTGGTCCCCAAATTTTTTCCATCATCTAATCTGGCCCCCATTCGAAAAGGCTTGGACACCCCTGAGCTATACTTTAGTGTCGTGCCAATGTTGCTTCAAATGATCTTTGGAAGGATTTTTTTTTTTTTTAATTTTAGAGTAATTTTACAGCAATATATCAATATGACCAAATGCCTCTTGCCCTCACAGGAAGTGGTAGGAGGCATGATGGACTTGGAGCCGCGACGTTGGAGAAAATTTATCAGAGAGAACTTTGATGACCAGAGGAAAAAAGTCCTACAGTTTGCGCAGTGGTGGAAACCGTACGACTGCACCAAGACTGAGGGCTAGCTGGACATACGAGCAGAAAAGGGTATACTTTGCTGAATAGTGAAGATTACACACACACACACACACACACACAAACACTGTGGTGCAGACACTTTGCACCTACTTATTCAAAATTTAATGGAAAATTCATTTTAAAGGTTTTAATATGAGAACCTTTTTTTTATTCAAATAAAAAGTCAAATAAAAAACTACTTTGATTCAAGTATTTCGTTTTCTGAAGGTATTTCAGCATCAAATCAGACTCTTGGGAATGCCTTTGTTTTAGCTTTTTTTTTTAACCAGCATGCAAATATACAATAGCATTTGAAACAAATACAATGTGACTTTATTGAGAAATTCTCTCACTTCATGCCACATATACGACAAGGTTAGTGGATTGGGGCATATATCTGAAGCAGTGTCTCGCGGCCAAGACCTAAATTTGGTGTCATGCCTGTGTGTCATACCCCCTTTTTTGTAACGCTTCTCTTGCCAGTGCTGCCCTTTCCTGCTCTACGGCCCTGGCATTTCATTTCTTACTCTGTGGCCTTTTCATCCTTTCCAGCTGTAGCTTAATTCTAGGTTTCAGTGTCATCACAGCCACATATCGATGTGTATACACGAGCAATCAGACACCTTGCCCTGGCATGTGACCTCATCTCTTTTTACGTTTATATTTTATTTTGGCTATTGGCTCTTTGATTAGCTCATCTCTTCAGAGAACCACCTTATTTCCAGATGTCATCTCAGACACCATGTGGTGCATGGCTGCAGCTGGTTAGTTCGAATTTTGTGTGAGTCATGAAAGAGATAAAGTTCATTTGCTGTTTATTGCAATATCTATGTATGTGGTCACGAGGGAAAAGTCCTAAGAATCAGGATTTCCACACTCTTATATGCTGTCTGACCCGACTGTTCTCCATAATGAATTCACTCTTATCAAAAACCTAAAGGAGACGATATCAGGGAGAGTCGGCGTAGATCCAACAGGTAGATTCTGTAGTCATTAATATCTTAATATACATAGGATAATGTGTTAATTTAATCATCATTTGTGGTAAAATGTAAACCCCCAATATTTGGGTCTCTCTCTTTATATGGTTTCTGACTGCCTCTTGTGATTTAAATATATATTGGAAAGTATTTCTAACTTACACAGAAAATAATGGACCATCACCCTGCACTATTTTTTCAATCCACATGAGTGAAATGTTGGCTCTCACTATCTCTTCAACACTTTTAACGCTTGGGCCCTTTCATTAACATAATTATTAGCATGCACCTCAGTTTGCATTATCTCAGTGTCACACTGCATGAGAGCCCTTGCTTAAAGTAAAGTTTTTTGAGTGTGAACAGGCACATCAGTGACACTCAACTTGGATGGGATGCTAGATGGCTCACGGCCCAATTTGCAAGTCATGCTGAGAATAAATTGATTACAAAAAAAAGAAAAGAAAAAGGCAAAGTCTGCACACTAGATTATGCTCCTGTGAATCTTTAATATAATTTCTAACGATGTGATGTTTCAAACTACTTGCTCTTCATCAAATAAGTTAACAATTCAGACACACACCTTAAAAGTACTATGCCAGGTCACCTGGTACTCAGTAGGCTTACATTCATAAATACATGAAGAAAAAAACATTAATAGATAACATATTGATCTTTTGGCATGATATTCAGGTTCTGATTGACCCTTGTTTACTGTACACTCAGCTTGCATTTGAAACTAGTGCTTTTTCACATCATTTTGCTAGCGATTTTGTAGTACTGTACGCTGGGGTTATGTGTATATATGTAGATATTTAAATTTATCTGTATATGTGTATATACACATTTTTGCAAATTTATCTTTCTTTTTTCTTGTCATCACATTTCTAATCCACATTTTGTTAAGATGTTAACTATTAATAATCAACAATCTCTTGTCCAGCACCTCTCTTGTGTGCACTTTTCTGATTTTTTTGTGAGAATAAATTGATATACACTGGGATTTTTTGTACTTAAAATGTAAATGAAGCACCTGAGAGCATAGACAAAACCCATCAAAATACAGTAGAGCTTGTTTATCCAAAAAAAAAAGTGCCTACAAACAGAGGTCCGAGCTAAACCCAGATTGTCTTCAAATTGTAGAAATGACCTCAGGTACACCTGACCTAATGAGTGCATGTGCCTTTTGGTAAAGATGAGTGAGGACAGTGAACATCAAAAGGTTTAAAACAGGCAATTAATTTATTATATATTATGATGTATATTATGAATGCTTGTTTATTATGTGGCCCCTTGCCCCCTTGTCATTTTTCAAATTTGGGGACCCTGGGCAAAGCAAGTTGAGTATCAATACATGATGAGAGCAGGGAGGAGGTCCTTTAGTTGGACGATCCAGGCTTCTGTCACTGTCAACACGGACATAGGGGCATGGACATGATCAATTTCCTTGAGGAGGAGGAAGAGTTGTGTTTTGTTATTATTTATTATTATTATACCGTCACCTTGGTAAGACCTGTTTCATTGTAAAGATCAGCAAGCCATGGCGACCATAGTGTCTCTGCTGCTAGGCAGTCAATGGACTGTGGATTATTTATTGTTATATGTGCATCAGAGAGCCACCTCCATCATAAGTCAGCAGTAATTCAGTTTGTCCACTACCTCTGTTGCCCACCGCTTGAACACGATGTAACTGCTGAAAATAAATACCACAATCTAAATTCAAAGGTCGATCTTAATGTGATCGTTATCAGGAAATTCAACTGAATCCGTCGTGCAGGTTTTTAGTGTAGCACCACAACATGCAATTTGTTACTCTTTAACCTGATTTGTACCTTTGAAATTGTCCCTTGGGATGCTACAGCAGGTTATTTCTATCATGCAAGTGACAGAGAGGGCCAGGTTCATGGTTAATAGCTGCAGAGTGGCGTGGAGTGATGTATGGTTATGGCCAATTACATCGGCTGGGGGCAGATTTATGACCGAGACAGCCGTCTTACTCTCTCTCCCTGTCTCTGACACACACACACACACACACACACACACACACACACACACACACACCAGAGTTATTTTGCAACACTCCCTGTATCATGCTGTTTCAGCCTCTGTAGCTTTTTTTTCATTCACTTATTTGCTTGCTCTGCCTCAGGTTCACTCATCTCATCATAATTGTTTCATATTCTCTTTTATATTTCAAGCACTCATTCTTTGTCAATCAAAGGCAGGAGATACATATTTGACAGAAAGATGAGGCAATAATAAGGGAGACATGATGCATTTACTTGAGAAAGAAAAATCTGCTTGTTTTTTTAGCAAGTTTATTATTGTGTTTTTCTCAGAAAAACAAGATGCGGATTTATTTTCCATGAAAATTTTTCTCAGATTTCTCAGGTAATAATCTTGTTAATTAAACAAAGAGAGCAGTTTTTTTCATGTGAATGCATTATGCTTCCATAAATAATACAATTTTTTTGGTGTCACAAAATCAAAACTGATGTGTTTGCCAATACTGACACAAAAAACACAGAAGAACTAAGATTTCTGAAAGCTCTAGTGAGAGGTACACAGTATTAAAATGCTTGAGTTGTATGTGTCTCTGTGTGTTGTGTGGCAGGCAGTGGATGAATGTACGTGTTTTATGTTTGAGTGTGTCTGTATGTCTGCTTATCTCTGTGGAAAACCTGGTTTTGACTCACTGGTATGTGTCACCAGGCTGAACCTTTTCTTATTTTTCTGCATTTCACCAAGACGCATTTGTCAGATTTTTTCAGCCGAAAATCTGCTCAATACCGTACGTGTGTCTTCTCCTTGGCGCTTTTGTCTATATATGGATGTTTTTCTTTTTTGTACGGATTTATTTGAAATATCTGTGTATGTGATTGCATGTTTCTCTCTCTCTCTCTCTCTGTGTGTGTGTGTGTGTGTGTGTGTGTGTGTGTGTGTGTGTGTGTGTCCTGCAGGCTTTTAGACTCTGTGTAAATATGCAGGGTTGTACCTGAGGTGACACTTTAAATCTGTCAACAAAACATGCAAGTTATTTCCTCCCTCTCTTTACATGTATATGTAATGTAGTCTTATTTAATGTGATACTTGTCAAATTTATTGCTTAGGCTCAATATTTTTATACTTTCTTTAACCTTTTAAAACTTAGTTTGACATTGTTTTTCTTGTGCTGCGTTCGGATGACTCATAAGCTATTTAACCCCTGAAACCTGAGCAAAGTGGTTTGATTTCTGTGAATAACATGACTGTGACTAACTTAGCAAGAAATATTGCAAGAAATTAGTAAAATGTCACAAGAACATTTTCTAAAGACTACATTTATATTTATAATTTTTTTTATATTTAAATACTTTTTTGGACTGAAGGTCTTTTTTGTTTTTGTTTTGTTTTTACTTTTTTTGGTGCATATTTTCAGGTAATTTTCTTGTAACTTTTTTACAAATTTTTTTGCTAACCTTTGGGCGATGTCTTGTTAAGTTTCTCGTTAACTTCTCGCCATGTTTTTGAAAGAACTCAAGCCAATTTGCTCAGGTTTTAAAGGGTTTAAACTATAAATATGTCTGGCTTAAAGGTGACTTGTGTTGCTTTACAACACAAGTCATTCTGATCTAAATTGTAGATAGTTTAGTTCTGTTCAGTTTGTTTTGAGAATTTTCTGTCATACAACTCAAATACACACACACACACACACACACACACACACACACACACACACACACAATGAAACAACAACAATATTTATTTTTAAAACAATTATACCAATCATAAATCATTACTTTTTGAAGCAGTGATATTCCGAAGCAAGTTATGCTGACCAAAAAGATGTAGGCTGAAGCCATAGCTTATTGCACTAACCTTTTTTTACATTAATAGTCTTGTATTGTTCTCTAGCTTCATACAGTGAAAATGAACGAAACAAGAAAAACAAAAAATAGGAGTATTGTGTATATACCCCAAAGTCCCAAACAAATATTCATATACACAGATAATTTGATAATTCAACTATCCAGGGCAAAATAAAATTATAAAATGTTTACAGTGCTTTTTTGCATTCAAATGAGTTTTTTGGCATGTAAAGTCTTGAAATAAAAGTTGGCAATGTGCACAAAATGGTATTTTCCTGCAGAAAAGGTTTATATTAAATTCTAAATCACTGACTCAGTATTAGAAATTGTACTCATCATATCTGTTAGAACATAAACACATACGGACAAGCACATGAACTTTTCCATGATACACCCACCAGTCCAGTTCAGTTATAAAGAGCAGTGCCACTGAGACTTGGGGTTGGACTGCTGCATACTTCATTTCCATGGTAATGTTATTAAAATGTGATGTCATCCATTTTAGATGTACCTATTGAATTAGATTAGCATGATACCCAAGGAAGTGCCCTTTTCTATTTGTTCTAATTCCATGACTGCACAGTTACTGAGCTGTTGCCCTGTCTGCACTCAGCTATAGACGGACGGCTGCTAGTGGGCTTATCTCCTCTGGAACAGTGTTTTATTCCATTGCGGTGTTGGCTTTATTAAATGCCCACATTATTACTGATGGATGGCAGACTGATTGCTAAGAGCAAGCGACCAGATAAGGAAAGAGAAAGAGAGACAGAGACTGTGTTAGAGTGTGTGTAGCAGTGTGTGAGTGTGGGCTACTTCTGAGAGAAAGAGAATGTGTGGGTGTGTGTTATAGAGACAGAAGGAGCAAAATTCTATGCAATGTATTGGGGTTGTGCTGCTCCGGAAAGTCAAATGAATTTCGTAGGCAACTCCAGGAAATTACACTGTGTGTGTGTGTGTGTGTGTGTGTGTGTGTGTGTGTGTGTGTGTGTGTTTGTGTGTGTGTGTGTGTGTGTGTGTGTGTGTGTGTGTGTGTGTGTGTGTGTGTGTGTGTGTGTGTGTGTGTGTGTGTGTGTGTCATAGGCACTTGTATGATGCATCATGTCTCTTTCAGTGTCTTTCTGTCTTTGCTGGTCCCTTTGGGGCTCTTAATGAACGGACATGCTCTGCCAATCGAGGTCAAGGTCATGGCTGTTATTAGTGCCAGACATGAGCATCATTCTGTTCTCTGATGGGAGGCAACAAGCGTATGCGGCTGCTGCCAGCTCCATTATCTGTACGACGAGCCATGTTTGTCCTTGTAAACCCATGTTGAACACATTTGGCACATTGCCACGAACTTGGCTTATTGGCCATGACTGTTGTTTGATTATAATCAGATGTTGCTTGATTGCCATTTCCTGTTAGTTAATTGGGGAACAAGCACCTGCTTATCACCTGCCAAGATTTTACAATGATAGAAAACTGTAAATGTCACTACGTTGGAATAAAGAGGAGTAATAGCCCAACATTTCTGAATGAACCTGATGTATCTCCACACACGTCTTTAAGTCGAACACAGACTTTATAGTGCATTATAGTGCTTCATCTGAGGATGACTTTGTTATTTTCTGCATGGAAGTTACTGTATTGTATATAAACACTGTGATTTGAACAATTAAGCTTTTACCAGCTATTGGAGTTAACTCATTTGCCATGGAGATGGATATGTTTCATGATCCATGAAAGCGTATTCCCGACCATTGGTTCCCAACTGATGGGTCGTGTTCCAAGTTTGTCCTGGGTCTATATGAATGGACTTCACTGACTTGTAAACTTCTAGAGTTTGTAAAAAACACAACACAAAAAACAGTTTATTTTGAAGTACAGTAAATTTCCGGCACAGCTCTTTCATTTTGAAGTGCCATTTCTGTTTCTGCTTGTAATATGTTTTATTTCTTTATGTTTTAAGCCAACATGTTGCTCACATTTTACGAAATCAAACTGAATATGTGAAAATGTATTAAATGTGTGGACTATAGAGAAATATGGACCCCGTAGTTGGACCACTTGGGAACCACTGTTCTAAACATTGGAGACAGTATTTTGAAACAATCCTGTCTCAAGGTCCACTTAATTGCTTTCTTTGGAGCACTCAACCATTGCCTGATAACAGAATTTTCAACTTGTTGCACTTTGTTTCCATCTTCAGTCTGGCATTGTGTCCACTCAAACCGATTTCCATAGGGGAGGGAGATTCAAAAAGTTTTGCTTAGCTTCAGGTTTTCTGTTACTAATTTGGCTTTATTTGCTTACATTGGGAATATGCACCATGTGAGCACAATGCAAACTAAAATATGAAAGACTTAAAGTGAGATCTCAACAGTCATGCAGTGAATTTGGAACTTTTTGGGGCCCCTAGGGTAAGGACCACCACAAGAACACAGGGTTAATTTATTCAGTATTGTTTCTATAGGCAAAAAAATGTTACAATAAGCTAAATCAAAAACACATAAATGTGAAGAGGCTATATTTATCCATCTCACAATGTAGAGAAGATTTGAAATTGCATTTCAGCATTTTGATAATCAAAGGAAGACAGGCAGAAAACATGATTGTGGCTAAATACATAAATAAAACTACAGATAGAATTTTTTTAAACACAGCATCATTTTTTTAAAAATCGGTTTCAGTGAAAAATTTAAAGCAAGGGTTACTTGGAGTAATGACAGGATGTGCCCCATTTTTGTCATTGTGGACACACTGTATGTTCCACCAATTATGATAATACAATAGCAACATATCAACTGTAGCTCATCTGTCTGTCTGTCTGTCTGTCTGTCTGTCTGTCTGTCTGTCCATCTATTCATCAAACCAACAGAACAGCACTCGGATGCATAGGCTACTTCACAGCGCGCGCTCGGCAGATCGCGCTGATCTCCTCAGACCGTCGCCGGCGCGTGCAGCTGTTGGCTGACTGCGCGCGCTCTCTCTCTCTCTCTCTCTCTCTCTACGTGTTCCCCATCTCGCGCACCTCCACTTCAGCAGCCACCTCTTTGCCCGCACTTCAAGCGACGACCAAAAACAGACAGGACGAAGGAAAAAAAACACCAGCAGCGGTGGCGAAGGAGTACAAGTGAAAGATGGAGGAATGATGAGAGGACGGGTAGCTGGCGGACAGACAGGAGAACCGCTGTCGCAGAGGACGAGGAGGAGGAGGAGAAGGAGAAGGGACGGAGGAGAGAGGGAAGCAGTCACATCTGCCGTGACTTTGGGGGTTTCTCTTCGTCAGAGTGGGGGGCAAAGGAGGAGACGACACGTTTTTTGGATGCCAAAAATGCGCCGCGTGTGAGAGGAATGATTAACATGTGTCGGAATTACCGTGGTGGACCAACATGACGATTTTGGCAACCTTTTGGCGTTTTTGCAATTTCGTAAGTTAAGGTAACGTCTGCTTTAACATACTTGCGGCGCGTGTCATGTTCCATTGTATGTCAGCTTAAAAATACTGTTGCTAGGGCTCTTTATTTTAATATTTTATTTTATGTCCTATTTATTTGCATCCCTTTGAAGAGTGTTTGGCCTCCCAGGGAGCTTTGTTTTGGGGGTAAAGGAGGACCGTTTTTGACGAGCCACCTCCTCATCCCCCCCTTACATAAATGTTTGCGTGCCGTTAGTGCTCTCGTTCTCGGTCAACCCCCCTCTCCCTCTGAATAGGTTTGCTGAGTCTGACACGCAGACATCTCACAGGCCCATGCACACATAGACACAGGCAGACCTGGACATTATCTCACGCGCACTCAAACACTCGTATGCATACATAATTGTACAGACGGACCTCAACCTCCTCCCCCCCTCACCCACCAACCCTCTCACCCCCCACTATCTGATGACTTCCCGGCGTAGATGTGGACGTGAAACGACTGTAGCATCATCATCATCCTCAACACTGTCATCATCACCATCCTCCTCCTCTTCCTCACTACCACCATGTCCTCGTCGTCGCGCAAGATCTCCTCCGAGTCGTTCAGCAGCTCGGTGGGCTCGGACTGCGGGCTCGAGAGCCCCGGGGGAGACGGAGGAGACGGCGGGTTGGAGCCGGCGGAGGAGAGCCGAGGCTGCCCCTTCTCCTCCTTCCACTCCTCCCACAGAGCGGTGCTCTGGAACGGACGCAGCCCCGCCGAAAGGTCGGCGTGCCCGGCGGGCGAGGAGCAGCAAGTGCCCCACAAGAGGGTCACCAGGAGGAGACGGGTGAACCTGGACTCGCTGGGGGAGAGCCTGAGGAGACTGACCTCACCCACGGTAGGACCCCTGCTCAGTCTGAAGAGCTTTACTGTGCCCTAATGAAATATCATTTAATATTCCTAAGTTGTAGTGTTATATTTACAAACCATAGTGTCTCCCAGTGATGGACGAAGTATTCAGATCCTTTACTTAAGTAAAAGTACTAATACCTCGCTGTAAAAATACTCTGTTACAAGTAAAAGACCTGTATTGAATATTGCTAAGTAGGCTAAATATAATGGGGAACATATACTTAAAGCATTGAAGTAAATGTACCTCCAGAAAAAAAAAAAAACAACCCAAAAACTTAAATTTATTTAATTTACAGGGTTCCAATGGTCATTGAAAAACTGAAACAGTAATGAAACTTCCCAATCGTATTTCTCAGACCTGGAAAAGTCATGGAATTGATAAAAATTGTTGAACGTTTTGGTAAAGTCATGGAATTTTGTTGTGTGTAATGAAATTGTTACCGTATTCTAGGGGAATCAGCAGAGATCTCATGATACAATATTATAACATAGCTCTTATATGTGTCAATGTGTGATGAAATTATTTTTGAAGAGAATTTGACTCTGTTAAGTTTGAAATACAATTGGCAAGGGGTGCGAGATATTTATATTTCTCATTCCACCCCTGGTGTCTCCTACAGGACTTCTCTAATATTCAATATGGGTCATACAAACCCGTACAACCTACCTAAATTTGTAGCTTTACCATGAATCTGTAGAACATCCTTTAAGTCTGTTATAAGTGTATTCCATCTATTTTGTTTGCCATTCTGTGTACAATTAAAGCTGGATATTACTGACCAGATCAATGACGGTCGGTCTTCACAAGACACAGTGATTTTTTTCTTGAGAAACAGTCAATATGATGACTAAACAGCCTGAGGCATTTATTCCATCCCACACAGTTGTCTCCAAAGTTGAGGAGACAGCCTTTAAGTCAACATTTAAACTATTGCACCACCGTATGATTGCCCAAAAACCAATGACAATGTTGTTTCTCACATTATGATGTGACGTGTGCTCCGCTGCTGTCTATGAAAAAATCCTCTTTTTATCCCTCACTTCTGACAGCCTGAATCATCTGGCAGATTACATAATAAATAAGTTGTTGTGAGGGAGAGGGAAAGAGAGAGGCACTCCTCACATCATAGATGTGAGTGTGATGAGTGAGCCTGTTTCTGTGTGTCTCAGTTGTATTACAGGCTGTAATGTAATAAAGCAGCTAGTAGAACTGAGCACAGTTGTGATTGATGGTATGTGATTAGGGCATTTACTTGTCCTTTGTGACAGTACATCAGTTTGGGATTTGATTGCATCTCCTGTAATGTCACCTTTGGTATGTAGTAGTAGTGCAACAATAACATGAGAAAGTATGTCAAAATATCAAAGAAGTCAAATTCCTGCATAAACTGCAAAATGTAAATCTGCATCTCAAAATTTTGCACTTTGGTGGCTTCAAAATGGGAAATCCAACTGAAAGGTGATGTAATGTTAATTGACTAAGAAAGCTAAAACACATCTTTTTTCCAGCACTGACATTATGTGAATGCTTTATAGTACCACAGAGACCAAAGATGTGGCAGGGGCTAGATGTGATAGTTTTTATCAAGCAAAAACTGTGAAGGAGCTTTCAAACATCAATAGGTAGACACTTTCGGAAGATTTAGCTGTAAAATGTTGGCTTTCAAACTGACAAACTCTCTGGGAAATATACCAAGTATTTTCTTTTCATGCTATCAACATTTATGGCCAGAATTTGAGTGAACAACTGGCTACTTACACCAAAACAGAGCAACATGAGCATCTCATTGTAATCATGCTGACTACCTGCAGAATGTAAATGCAATATAAGATGTTTAACACGTTTGGTGTGTATATCACAGAGAAAAATATCTCTCATTGGCTAACATAATGTGCAGCTTTAATCAGCAGTCAGTTGTAAACTTGTGTTGTCTGCAATTTCATGCCGGGCATGTAGAATATCATAAACCACAGTCAGCTGTGACAGGTTGGCCATGGTATAATGTGAGGTGGTTAGATAAAGCTGCAAAGTATGATGTTGATTCTCAGTGGTACCAGCAATGCTAGCAAAGATTTCCCTTCTGTGAGCCATTTGATTCAATGTTGATATCCAAGATATTGCATAACTCCTGATGTGTATCCTAGTTTCAATTTCACAATAGTTTTTCCATTTAGGAGATATTAAGGATTTAAGAGAAGACTGTTTTTGAGTATTGCTTGCTTGGCTGATAGGTGTCCCAGCCTTTTTTTTTTTGCCCCTTGCTCATCTCAGTTTAATTTGTTTTACTGGCTCCAGTAATAGCCAAAATGGCACTAATTGGTAAACAAAGTTAAGACATCATACATTCATATATTTCTGTTGTCTTACTCAAAGAAAATCCCTGAAATTAATCAAAAAATAAAGCCATTAAACTGAAATAATCCACAGTCTGTGCAGTGCTCCATTGCTCAAGCAGTTACATCTTGTTTGAGTCAATAAAAGCTTTGTTTCATTTACCCCTGAAGTTTCAAAAGTGTAGCTGGGAATGACCTGATCAGTATACAGCACAACAATTGGGAAAACCAAGTTGTTAGCAATATCAGTTCAAGCCAGGTTAGCCACTGTTTGCAATACCAATTGATAAGAACTCAATACGCTGTATTTCTGTGTAAGAAGACCACGGCAAAAATTCCACAAATAGAATTTGGACAGTCCTGTGTGTGCGACTGAGTGTTTATTAACAGTGTGTTACTACAGCTTTCATTACTGTTGATGCACAATGCAGCAATCTTGGATTTTGAGGTTGGGGTTGTTTAGGTTCCTCTGACTTTGCGTGGCAGAAATCTGGCTTCATGGGGTTTTCCATTTGGAATTTGCAACTGGTAACTCAGAAAATCTGACTTCCTAGTGCAAATGGCATGCAATAATAGTCCACAGACAGAGACAGAGATGGCTTGATTGATTGGTAGATGGATTAATAGAAACCGAAAGATAGATAAAAAAGATTTTGTGCTGAAGTTATTCCAGGTTTGTTTATATGGGTTCCCCACATAATAAGAGCACTGCTGCTTTCA
Source organism: Plectropomus leopardus (assembly GCF_008729295.1). Lineage (NCBI taxonomy): Eukaryota > Metazoa > Chordata > Actinopteri > Perciformes > Serranidae > Plectropomus > Plectropomus leopardus. The sequence continues at coordinate 14,595,573 of NC_056467.1, read as the reverse complement.
TCAGAACGTTGGGGGAATAGATTTCTCCAAATTGCAATTGCTCAGACCCTCTGGTCCTGTTCCTGGGAGAAATACTGTCGATGTTGTTGGAGAGAAAAGACGATAAAGGCGAGTAGTGATTGCCAGCCTTTTTTTTTTTTTTGCTGCCCAGCCACAACCTCTCAAAATAATGAAAATTAACTGCACAGCTAAAAATCTGAAGTATCACTGAGAGGCAACTTCAGCTCTCAGTTGCAGCTCTTACTGCTCTTAAAAACAGGACAGAGGATCACTTAAAGACAGGTTTCTATAACACTCAGCAATGATAATATCTAGCATTGCAGAACCGTGTGTGTTTGTGTGTGTGTGTGTGTGTGTGAGAGAGAGAGAGAGAGAGAGAGAGAGAGAGAGAGAGCAAGTATGTTTTTGTTTGCCTGTAAGTGCAATTACAGGCATCAGTTGGGCATCAATGGAGCCTTATAAAATTTCAATATATAAGGGTCATTATGGTGTTGTGCTTTCATCTCAAGGACAGGGAGAATGTAAATGACAGAGGTCTTTTTTTCAGTGTATGAAGGGTGTTAATCTGTGTGTATGTTAGGCTGGACTGTGATAATGCATTTTACGCTCTCTGCCGAACAGCCATACAGTGCATTTCTCCCTAAAGCGTTTGTTTGTCCACTTTTAAAATATATTCATAATGATGGCACCATAAAAAAATATTGCTAAATCAATAGGAACATTAAACTAGCAAATTAGCTAAAAGACACATAAACATATTCACTCGCACACTCACGACACAAGTTCCAACACACTGTTTGTTATCTTTTTTGTTCTCTCTCACACACACCAATCACACACACAGTGGCTGCGTGCAGGGGCAGTGTCTGTTGTTGACTGCAATGGACCGTGACAGAGAGAACAGAGCATGCTCTCTGTGGTTGTCTTCACCCTGACCACACTGACCCAGCAACACACACGCATTTACATGTGTGCAAACATTCATTTTCTGCCCCCCCCCTCCCCCCTTAGTTTCGTGCATACACATGGAAGGTGGCCATTAGCGTGACCCATGACGCTGATCAAAAGGCCACGAGTGTTGGTTGGATATGAAAAGTGTGAGACGGGTGTGTGTCAATGTGTGTCTTCTGGTAAATCCACATCCAGAATCTGTGGTCACATCTTCCCTGTCAGGGACCAGTTAAATTAAGGAGTATATTGTCTACCTGCCTAGTTAAATATGCGGTTTGGCCATTGTGCTGTGGACACATGCTGGCTTGTTCATGTATGATTTGTTGAGTTTACCTGTTGGAGCTGGCTGCAATCAACCCATCTCTATTGTTTGTATACTTTCCAAGAATGGGGTTAGTTTCGTAGAGTCAGGAAACAAAGTATTGATCTATAAACCCTCCATTTCTGGTGATTTCTTTCATACCAGAGGAGAATATTTATTCCTAACTCCACTGGCCATTTTTTACTCCCCAAAAAATCTTGTAAACAACATACTGGTATCGATTTTGGAAAGTGACCTGAACAACATGTCAGTATTATAAAAAATATTTTCAAACATTTTATCTGTAACCGAAAAAATCAGCAAAAAACAACATAGCCTAAATATTTCCCCTTAACCACAACTTGATTATACCATTAGTGCAGATAATGAAAAACATTTTGTAATTTACAAGTTTTGAAATAACTCTTCTTGTTTTCTGATAAATTGATTTGTTATGAAACTTTCAAGATGATTTTTTTTAGCATTTTCACTTTTATTGGACAGTGACAGTGAAGCTGAAACAACCAACGAGGGGATGTTTAAAGTAGTAAAAGCTACTGTAGAATTTACAGTTGAACATACAGTAAGTGGGTTTACACCTACCAGTTTATGAGCCTTTTACCAGGTATGATCATATTTAGGATAAGGTCTTAACATGAGCAGAGAGAAATTGGGTCATTCATATTCCTTGTATACATGCAAACTGTTTACTGCAGTCTGTCTGCGCATACACTGTGATATTCACAAAAACAGCAACAATTTGCGATGAGAGCAACAGGAAGTATCAGTAAACACTACACTGTAGATTTACTTCTACTTTAAAACTTAAAAGCTAAATTCTTCTCCCCTCTAACTGCCAACCGCTGTCTACTCTGAGTGCATTTATGTTTCTCTATTTCTGTCTCTCTACACACACACACAATTATATTTCTTCATCGCCCCTTAACTGAGACCCTTTTTGTATTACTGTTGTATAATTTGGCTAAAGTTGTGCCTGCGCAGGTTGTCGTCGGCTCTCAATAACCAGTATAAATTGTATTAATTCAACAAATTCCCATTTTCTTTTGGTGTACTCCAGGGAGCATAGCAAAGGGCTTATCTGAGTTTCTAAAAATGGGATAAGACATTAACATGCTTACAGAGAAATGGAATACTCCAAAAACTCAATCATAAATGGGTTATACATGTCTCTGTAAACACGCTCCATGACTAATGAGCTTTTGAGTAGCCTCGGCTCAAGGTTGTCATCAACGTCCTGAAAAAATTAGAACTACAACATTATTGTCTCAGCTAGAGGCCAGAATTCACTTACTAAACTTAAATCATACAAACAAAATCATCAATCATGTCCGATGCCCTGGCTGCATTATATCGCTGACACCGCAGTGCTTCATAGTCACGTTATTTGCTGAATTGTACTCAGAGATAGTCTCAAAATCCTGATACAAAGCAGATTGCAACAGAATTGTTATTTTTTTTGTACCCGCTTTATTACTTGTCTCCTCCCTGACCGAGAGGCGAGTGTCTCATGCTGGGAATTATCTTGCAGGGTCTCATCTGGTGTATGAGTTTCTATTTTCTTTAGTTGTGGTGGCAGCTCCCCAACTGTGCTGAAGCATCAGTGCCCACTGCTCTGTGACCATAGACTGCATCAGTTCAAGCTAATGGAAAGTTGGAGGAGGAGGATGCAATAAAAAGAGGAAAGGAATCAGTCACACAGACAGACAGACAGACAGACGGGAAAGGCAGGTTCACATACAGTAGAGAGAGTGGGAATGAACCTCAGTGGGAAAGAAAGACAGCAATGCAGAGCCACAGAGCAAGCGGAATGAAGTAAGAATGGGTGAGATTCTGCTCCCCTCCCAAGGTAAAGAAACAGAGCAAACAAAAGAGACAAAGTGGTTTGGATAAAGACCACAGGAAAACAGAGAAGGAGAAGGAGGGGAGCGTGTTTTAAAAAAGACAAAGTTTGATTTTTACCCTTAAAAAACAGATTTCCTACAAAAACATGAGGAGAAGGCAACCAGACATAGCCCAAAAATTAGCAAGAAATTAGAAAAAAAAAAAAAGAGAATTAGCTGAAGATAAGCCAAGAAAAAGAAAAGAACAAAAAAGAAAGAATATTACCTGAAAAAAGTTTTCAAGATTATTTGAAAAAAAAAAATCTATATTTATTTTTATGACATAATGATTTTATGATTATAATAATTAGAAACATAGTTTTCTGGACATTTTTGTTATTAAAGTTTTTCCTCCTTTTTTAAACTAATTTGCAGGCCATATTTGGCAACCTTTACCAATTTCTGTCGGTTTGTGGGACATCTCTTGGCAAGTTGCTCATTGCTCATTTTGCTCAGTTTCAAAGGAATATGCGTCTTTTGAAAGGCATCTGAACGCAGCAAAAGAAAACGGATGTCAATCCAGGTTTTAAAGGATTGGTTGAACACTCAACTTGAAATGTTTCATTTTAAGGAACATTTTGTTTTTCTAATCTCCTCCCTCATACCATTTCTCCCATCTAAACACTGTTATCATTGCAATTATTACATAATGACTTTAAAAAATATTTATTGAGTTACATGAAAGCACTTAATTTATTACCATAATTCTGTTTTGCCATGTGATAATTATGTTTTTCTAATTAAATCATGTCAGTGTAGATGTAGTTTTTATCAATCTATCATAAGTACCGGGCCTGCCATCTAAGCAGGTTTGTGTGTGCGACTGAGAGAGATAAATGTGAGCTGGAGTATCGAATTGTGTGTACAGTAAACACGCCAGCGATTGCAACAATGCAGCTTAATGATGATGTATGTGCACAGTTTGTTTGCACGTGTGGCCGATAAGAGTTGTGTGTTTGGCCATGTTGTAGGAAATCTTATGTGCACACACTATTATGTGCATACTCTGTGGTCAATGAGTAGCAGAATCAAGGACGCAGTAAGAGGAGATTGTCATGAGAGAGCACCATTTCTGTTTTACACATGCACACCAATGTGTAAGCAGGGAATAGAGGGGTGACGGAGTAAAAGCAGGTTTTTTTCCCTCACAAATAGACTGCGAGGAAAACCCAGTGGGTATTTTTTAGCTATCATGTCTACACATTGGCTTTTATAAAGTGCCCATCTAGCTCCTGTTCCTGCTAAGTTGACGTATGGCTCGGTGGTGTAGCTAAAAGTGAAAATGTTTTTGTGTGAGCGGGCATTGATTCAAGTGTCTTTGACTGCTACAGTATTCTCAGTTGTTAGTGTTGTTGAGGATATGGATCTAAATACAGCAAAAAGAAAAATGAGTCAGCCTGAGAAGAGGAGCTTCAAACATTTGCAATACTTTGCCCATTTGGTTAGCTATAATCTGATTTTTGTTTTAACCGGATAGTGAACTACGTCGACCCTTTAAAACACCTGCTGCCTGACACACATGTAGATGTGTTCTCTGACTGCACACACATCTTTTTTTCTTGCTGTTTCATGTTTTTGCTCTACAACCCTACAACTCACTCATCCCTCTCTGTCTTGTTTCCTACTCTGTCTCTTAACACACACACACACACACACACACACAAAAAAAAAAAAAAAAAAATCAATCCTGTATCCCTGTATCTGTCCGAAGTGGACAGGGCCTCAGAATGACCTCTCCAGCTGGCACACTGTGTCCTAGTATTGCCACTACAGACTTGCATTTGAGCTGTATCACAGATAATCACATTGGACCCGCCTCCTCAAGCTTAGGCTGTCAGTTACGCAAAATACGCCAGCTTCTCTCTCTCTCTCTCCCTCTCTCACTCACTCACTCACTCACTCACTCACTCACTCACACACACACACACACACACACACACACACACACACACACACACACTCCAGCAGTGCGTTATAAGCAGTGCATTATGTTTTTCTGAATATTTTTATCTTTAATGCCACTTTTTTTGTATTTGCAGAACTTTGATGAATTCAATATTAAATTCAACACACAAAAAGATCTGGTTTGATTGGGGTAAATGTATTTTTTCCATCAGTGCTGGGCTATTATATGATATTCACACATATAACATGAAATTGATAAAAGTAATTTTAGGTTTAGTTAGTATTTACTCAGACTCAAGCAAAATATTTTTTTTGTATTATTTTACAATTATTTATAGATTTTGCCCCAAATGGAACAAATGTGCAGTTATATTCTACTTTTAGTTATGAAGTCTTCAGGTTTACAGGTGGACCTTTTACACAGCAGACATGTCATGGTATTAACATTAAAAATGGCCCTGTCCTATATTCAAGTGTCCCAGTAAGCTGTGAAGTAAGCCAACATGCACAATAGAAGGGCCACGAAACCGAAGCAGCTAAATGGAATACAGCCATCACTGATTTGATCATTTACACCTGTGGTTGTCTTGCTATGACACATCAAAATGTCTTCTGTGAAAAAGGAATATTAAATATGAATGTGTCTTGGCTGTGCAACACTTCAGATGACACTTTGGCAGTCTGTTTGTCTGGGCGTGTGTCATGCTCTCGTAGGCCTTCACAGCGAAAACCATGTATGGAACACCAAAGATATATATATATATTTACATATGTTGATTTACTAAAAAAGTCTTGTATTGATGTTTAACCCTTTAATACCTGAAACAACATCAATTTGGTTGGTTGGATTTGATTTCTTTCAAAAACATGGGGAAAAACATAATGAGCTACAACTGTATTGATAATTATCTTAATTATATATGTAAAATTGTGTTACAGAAAAAAATAATTTTCATTTCATTCATTTACTTCATTTTCTTTCTTTTTTGTGCTTATTTTCTGGTAATTCTCTTGTAACTTTTTCTAATTTCTTGCTAATTTTAGGGCCATTTCTTCTCAAGTTGCTCATCACCCTCCCATTGTTTTGAAAGAAATCAAACCAGTGTGCTCAGGTTTTAAATGGTTAAAAACAAAAATGCACACACACAAATACACATATGCTTCTCTAATATTTCCACCTCTTCTTGCAGACATCGACTGTTCAGGAGGCTCTGCAGCGAACTCTACAATTCTACAGACAACAAGAGATCAGGTAAAACTGTCTTTCCCAATTGCTGTCTGTATCTCTTGCTGGTTGTCTTCCCAGTCCTCTACAAGGTTTTGTGTTGGAGTTTGTTATATTCCAAATTTTTAATTTAAGCAGAAATATTTTCATTTTTGTTGTAAATGCATATTGGTTCCAATATCAGTTATCGGTCTCAGTAAGTGCTAATAATCTGTATCGGCCCTGAAAAACCAACATCTTTTAACCCCTATTAAAGAAGCACTCGTTGCTGTGCTTCATTCAGGATTCATTCAACTCAGGAGACAAAGTTTAGTGTCTTAGGTTCCAGCCTGTCAAACCAAACAGTGTCCACAATGAGGAACCATGCAGATGGCAATTAATGAAATTCATGCAGCACAAAGACCACCAAACAGGCATATCAGGAATCAGTCTTCACCACTCACATGCTGTCTTGTCTAAGCATCCCTATCACTCCTTTTTCCCCTTCCCCTTTCCCCTTCTGTCTGTCTGTATCACACCTGTTCAGTCTCTGTGAGCCTCTCACTGTCTCTGCTACCCCTCATTTTCCCTGCCTCTCTGTCTTTTTCGGTCACACAGACAGACACACACATAGATAGATGCACTACTTCACCTCTTGTCTCTGCCCCTCTCTCACTGTCCCTCGCTGTCCAAACAGTAAAGCTCAGCAGACAGGATTCAGCCAGGCACAACGCGTACTAACATTGTCCTCGAAGCACATACTGAATATAAATATAGGCATCGGACTGGGACCTCTCTATTTTTGACTTTTTCTCTCCAGTCCTCTTTCCTTCACACTTGTTTTTTCCCTCTTACTCTTTGTCACTTAGCTGGATTCATGCAAGATTGAAATGACCCCTGGTTTACTTTAAGCAAATCATATATTGACACACATTTGTGTGTTTTGCAATGAAGGTGATTTTCTGTGGCCTTTAGAGGCATATTTTTGTTACTCTTGTCTCTGTGCGGGGCAGCACAGTGGTGCAATGTTTAGCACTGATGCCTCGCAGCAAGAAGGTTCCCCGTTCAAATCTGCTGGTTTGAGTTTGTGTGTTCTCCCCATGTTAGCTTGGATTTTCTCTGGGGTTTCCACAGTTAATTGTTAACTCTAAATTTCCTGTACGTGTGAATGGTTATCTGTCTCTATGTGTCAGCCTACTATAGTCTAGCGATCTGTCCAGGGACCCCTCCAGTTGCCCAATGTCAGCTGGATTCGGCTACAGGCCCACCTGTGACCCTGTATAGTAAAAGTGGTTACCGAAAAAGGGTGGAGGATGGCATCTTTGTGTCTCTTTGAGATAAGATTGAGTGACTTTAAAGTCATAACAAGTCTGAGTTTAACAGGAATGTGTGAATATGAACATTCTTAGCTTAGAAATGAAGCTTGTAACCAGTGGGTATCCAGTCTAATTCCTAAACTGAAACAAATCTGTGTGGAATGTGAAAGAGCATCATACACTTCTTCCTTATAACAACTGTGGAGGTGACCTTGAGAACATTTCTCTGCCTTTGTGAACCCACACGCATGAATGAAAACACAAAAATGTATATTCTTCAGTGTGTTTTACCTTTTATAGAAAATAACTTGTCATATTTGCTGAAACTGTCACTGTTTTTCAAACAGCAGTAAATGTGACACGTAATCTGTGACACTCATATTCCTCTGTCTACTCCATTGCCTTGTATTTCTTATTATGTAGAAAGCCTACCAGTCAGAGTTGAGGGGTCTCTACTGCAGCTGTCAGTCATTGCTAAACTACCAACTGCACTCAAATAGTCAAACTAGGCAGCACTGTTAAAATATGAATCAAAATTCTGTTATTGCATCATCTATTTCTCACCTCAAATGTTTTGAAATTCACAATTTGAAATGAATCTCAATCCATATTGGACCAGCACGGCCTTGTTCTGTCTGGTTGATTTTGGTGCACCAATAGAAGCAGTAGGAAGAGGAGGAGGGACATGATTTTTCAGACTGTCTCATGTACTACTTTAAAGATATGGTGACAGTTTTAGCAAATATGATACAAAGTTATTTTCATAAAAGTTACCAACTGTAGCCTTAATAGTACCTGTCCATGTTGATAGAGTCTCTGAGATTTTTTGCTACCACCCCAACAAAAAGGAATTGAAAGGAGTTCTGTTTTCTGAGCTCGTTGTGCTGGAAAATTGCTTTTTGAAAATCTCAGCTGCAATTTTCCGGCAAAAAAAAATTTAGTGTCATTTATAACGACCCACAACAGCCAAGGGCTTCTCAATAGATCTACTTTCTGACACAGTTTATAGTGAAGTATTATGATACAGTCAAATGGCTTTTGACACAAAAAATAATTATACACATTACACCTTGAGGGGATGGAGGTTCATCGTGTCATTAGTTTATAAGCATGTTATTAGCTCTACTTATTTAAATGCAATGGCTAACCTTGTGCGTGTTTGGTTTGTATTTTTGACAGGTGTCAGGAAGTTGGCAGTGAGCAGAGACGAAGAGAGAGGAATGAGGAAAAGTGCCCATTTCTAGAAAATTCTGGTTCAGAAGAAGATGTCCTGCAAATCCTGCAGTACATGGCCACCATACTGGGTAAGTATGTGAAGTAAAGTAAATTGGGTGGATGACAATATGAATGTGAGACTCTATGGGTGTGTATGTTTGTGTGCTTGTGTGTATATGTGGTCTCCTCTGCAACTCTCTGTTTTCTTTTTGTTTTGCTTTGGATCGATTGTACTGTACTGTTATTTTTATTACATGCCAAGACACTCAAAGGCACAGCTTCTCTCTGTTTCCCCTCTTGCTTGTCCTTCAGTATTAGGGTTGTGTATGTGTGTGTACTTGTGTGGACTCTTACAAAATCAAACAAAGCCATCCCCCAGAGGCTAGACCTCTAAGACACAATGTAGACAATTTTTAATGAAAATGAGAAATATGGTATCATAGCCTTGGTAGTGCGCATGCAGACACAAATATTTATATTTACACATGCAAAAAACACACACCACACTCATTGTATAACTCACTCCTGAGGCTTACATTGTCTTGATGATCTAATATGAAAAACACACACACACACACATTATCCTGGTGAGTCACTTAGCACAGCTTTGTCCTCCCTCTGTACCATCTTAGATCTTTTCCTGCCTCTTATCTACAATATATTTTGCCTCCTTTTACTCCTCCCTCTCTGCGCTGTTATTCTGTCGCACAGTGCTAACCACCACTGTATGCATTAACTGAACTTCACTGTATTTGTTAACTCATCTGTCCTTGAATCATCTTCTTATGTGTCTGTTTATCACCATTACTCTCCTGCAATCTATGTGCAGTTATAGAACCTCTTTTAGAAAGGGAGCAGCTATGTTGCATCATCTTCACCTGATGCAGCCTCCCCTATGCATTCTGTGAGTAAAGCAGGACTCACTATTTGCAGTTTATCCATTTATTCATCCATTTTATGGAGCTTATCTGGATATGAGTCATGGTGGCAGCAGGCTAAGCAAATTGCCCACACATCCTTCTCCCCAGTCACGTCTTCCTGCTCCTCCTGTGGGATCCCAAGGTGTTCCCTGGCCAGATGGGATATATAATCCCTGCAGCATGTTCTGGATCTGCCCAGGGATCTCCTCCCACTTGGATGTGACTGGAATACATTCATGGGGAGACATCCAGGAGGTCGTGCTGCCAATGAAGGCACCTGTGCCCAAACCACCTCAACTGACTCTGAATCAGAATGAACAGTTTTATTCTACTCTGATGTCCAAGGTCCATATTTTGTCCTTAAGGTTGATACCAACCGTCCTGTGAAGAAAGTCCTGGAGCTTGATTTCAAGGACCCCAATAGTTTAATATTATGCCCACATTTAGGGCTAAACAATTTTGAAAAAATGTAAAAAAATGTCTTCTTCCGCCTGTAGAATATGAGGTGCAAGTGAAGACATCTCTGCAGCATGACAATATTTAACCTAAAATAGTATTTTGACACACATTTGGTCTTTAACAAATATTGTGTCTCCTGCCTTTTTGAAATTGCAGTAGGCCATAATGGGATTTCGATACAATTTTGATGAACTGGTCAGCCCATCAACCTCACTGCTGATGCCTCACCAATCTCACTGTCAGTATCATTTATCTGCTGTCCTGAGTTCCGTTATTGAACAGGCACATTGCACATAATGGGCTCTATTAAGACAATCTATAGCGCATAGTCTAAAGCGCATGGCTTAAATGTGTTTAGTGCGTGCATTTTGTCCATTTTGTCCAGTTAAAGTCCATTTTGCTAGTTAAACAGCTGGACGCCACTTATGGTGCAGAGGGATTGTATTTAGACTCTGAATTAGTCATGGCTGTAGTACATGAATGAACCAATCTGTGCTTCAGCTCCCATTCCCTTTAAAAGTCTGGTGCTGATCACCAGGTACTGATCATGTCACCTTTCAAAACTCGTCTCGAGCTACGTGCCGAAGAGATGTCCAAGAGACATCCATGACAACCATGAGGCATATCAATGTTGTGCAACACACAACATGCCACAAAGAATGCTCCGACTTTGAGGGCTGTATTGGGATGTTCCACATGACTAATCCAAACATCTGAACCGCATGCAGGTGCATCTCGCCATCTGAATAATCCGCCCTTTAAATAACAGGAAACAGACTGCGCCTTTGACCTCAGACCAGCTTTTATTTGGTCAATGGCGCATTCGCTTTCTGTTGCCTCAAAAAAGCAATCCACCAACAGTGCGCCTGTCCACACCTCACGTGAAGATGGACACGCCCAGGGGCGCACAAATGGACGCAAGTACGTTTGTTATTTAAAGGACGTGGCAGGCATTAAAATAACAACTGCGCTGTCTGATGCTTATAATTACACTTGCGTTGTGCCGTGCACTGCCTTTCGCCGAGCGTAAGATAGAGCCCAATGTGTCTTTGAGCTAATGTGACTTTTTTGAGCACAGTGAGGTGTCTGCTGAGGTCTTTACAGGATTTGACACTGCAGTCACTGTGCCTGCACACCCACAGTACGGCCCTTGCCACGAAAATACCCAAATTTCTTCTGTTGTGTTTGTGTATGTAGAGTCATTTTCACCCTGGTCTCCCCTCCAACTTGTCAAACAACAGCACTTGGTCAGCAGCCCATTGCATCAGATACCGAGGCGCCCTTAAGCGGCGGTATGAGATGCACCATGCAGGGGCATTTTGTGATGCTCTGAGCAACTGCCATTATATGAAGAGCAGGAAAGTCTGCATAAGACAGGCGGGATGGGACATAGACGGGTCAAACAAACTGTGGACTTTTACTCAAGGAACCGCTGTTCATTTCCCATGTCAAACCAAAAGTCCATCAAGTTATCTTGATAATGATTTAGTGTGACAGTATGTCTAGCATACTACGATAGTGATGTTTGTCATGTGATATTACATGACCTTAGTAACACATAGTTATTTAAAGCCAAAACATGTATTTTTTTCCTCTAAATGTAACTATGCACTTTTGTTGTCTCAACCTAAAGAAGTTAACCAAAAAAATTAAGTTTCATTCCTATGTTCTAAGATAATTTTGATAAGAGACTATATGCATTCAATGAGTGGAAACTTGCCTTTTCTTGTGAAAAGTAAAACTGTTTATTTTGAAAAGATACAACACATGTAACAAGTGTAAATTGACACGTCTCTAAGTGTCCAAAACTGACACTGCAGGGGTACCTGGAGTGTAAACGGCCACTGAACAAGCATTGGTATCTGATGAGTTGGGAGTGAGAATGTGTTGATTGTTCATGTGTGGACACAATGCCAAAGTGTGTCAAGATTTAAATCAGCATTTGAACTTATATCTTTCTACTGACGCTAATTTGACAGGTTTTTATCACAACATTTCTGAATTGTGTCGTAAGAAATGTTGCCACTTCCTGCATTGCATTGATTTCAGTTTTCTTTCTGCAAGTCTTTATAGCTGTGCTTATCTAAGTCATCTTCAATGCTTTTTTTTGTTTATTTTCTGCCACATTTTGGATGTTACTGGTTTTGTTCTATTTTCTGGTGTCAAGTTTTATTTCTATTAAATGTCAGTTTTAATCCTTTAATCCCATTTCTTTCATAAAATTCTATTTGTAGGCAAGTGACATGATTATTTTCTACATCAGTATTCATTATTTCAGCGAGGCTTTGATGTTTGATTACTTTGAACAGTATTATTCTTTGGTTGATTATGCTTAAGATTATTTTTGCTGTAGTCAAATGTATTATGGAGCAGAGGTAATACTTGGCTTTACTGTATGTAAGGCAGTGGTAACCGGAAATTATTCTATACAGGCAGGCTAAGCGTTCAAGTGCAGGTTTATTGACATGTCGCCTCAGTCTTATATCTCATACTCATGTGAAGGTTTTTTCAGTGTGCATATTTGATTGTGTGCATGTGGGCAGGTTAGGTGTACTGTTGTGTATCATTCTATGACGTTGATAATTTGTTTATCCTCATAAGAGTGCTAGTCTGCACCGCTGACATCAGTGTTTTGCATCCTCTCTCTCGCAGGAGTCCCATTTTGTGAGCTGCGAGAGCATTTCGGAGAGGAGTTCTTTGGCCTCTGCTTTGAAGAAAATGAACGAGTGCTGCGGGCCGTAGGCGGCAACCTCCAGGACTTCTTCAATGGCTTTGACACTATTTTGGAACACATTCGCACCTCCACGGGGCGCCGTGCCTCATCAGAGAGCCCCTCCTTCCAGTGCAAGGATCCCTATGAGGAGGAGAAGGGGAGAAGAAAATTGGACAAAGTTGGAGAGCGCAGAGAAAGAGATGGGAAAGGGAAGGTGTTGCTTCTTCATTGTTTCAACCCTGCCCCTGTTGTTGGATTGGTCATGCCAGGGTTGATCAGAGCTGTTGCCAGGCGAATCTTTCATTCAGAGGTTGAGGTGGAAGAGGTGCCACCTCTAACTCCCTTATTGCCTAATGAAGATACAGAACACACAGACGGTGAATCCACCACCCCCACCCCAACTGCGTCCCCCACTGCCTCACCCTCCTCATCCCCGTCCCCTCCCTCTCCTTTTCCAACCTCTGTTCCCACAGTTTGCATATCCTTCCAAATCCAGGAGACAAGTCCTCCCTCCATCTCCTCTCTCCCAAATGCTGCCTCAGTGAGCTCTAAACGTCCCCCTCTCTCACTCTCCACAAACCCCAGTGATCTGCGCATTGGCCTGGCGACATTTTGCCGTGCCTTCCCGTTTCACCTTGTCCTGGGGCCTTGCATGGAGCTACTGCAGCTCGGAGAAGGACTGAGGAGACAGGCTCGCATTGAGCCTCACCGGAGCCTGTCGTTCAGGGACTGTTTTGAGATTGTCTCACCCAAAATGGAGCCTTCGTTCCAGGGAATCCTGCTGAGGCTTGCATCGCCGTTTACCATCCGTACCAGGCCCGATACCACACAGGCTGGCACCAAGGAGAAGGTAAAGATGTAATACCTAACAGACATGACACTGCTACACAAATCTTACATATTACCACACAGTATAGAGAAAATTTGTTTTCAAATGTTAAAATATAAGACTGCTGGTATCTTTTATTTATCAACAAATCGTAGTCTTAGAATAATAATGTTCTATCTGAAATTTTTGTCAAATTTGAGTTATTAATTATTCTGTGACATCTTCTTATTTAATACAATACAATTATGTTATGTTTTTTTTAAGTTGTATGCATTTTTGGACTTTTTTCTTTAGTAAAAAAAATGGTTCATGTCATTTTCACTGTTTGGCAATAATAAAAGATCAAAGAGAATTTGATCTGCCCTGAATGCAGATAGAACTTTGTAATTCTAAGGTGGTGAAATCCCAAAGAGACCAAAACCAGCAATGAATTTATCCTAGAAACAAGTATTGGTTGTGTAGCCACATATGGATATAGTTCAAGCCACTGCACCATGAGAATTTTTTAAACACATTAAAGAGTTAGGTTTGTGCAATAGGTGACATATTTTGTTTCTCAAATGAACATGACTGGAGTAATTTATTTGAAAAATGTCTCTGCCACCCCATATTTGATCACTGGAGTGTATCTCCATGTCGGACAGATTGCTCAGTGTTTAGAGTGCTGAAAGAAGAAAACTACACTGGTTATGCTCATTGTTATTGCATGTCATTGTTTTAGTTTTGGGACAGTAAGAATCTACAGGCTATCAGACTTTGGCAATGCCGATATGTGCAAGTAGGACAATTCATTTTTGGCGTCTTTTCACAAATTGGTTATAAAAATATAAAGTATCAGCATCCGTATCCCCTAGGTCATAAAAATGTTAATGAAATCGCTACAGTAAGTTTCACCATAACATCCACAGATTTTGCACATGTAATAATTGCTAATTTGGTTTATAACTATATCTTTGTTATTATAGGATGTACAACTGAGAGTACTCCATGTCACTGTCAAAAAGTACAGAACTTCCTGTACTGGAAAATAAGTACAAAAACACTGTATCAGTACTGTTATTTTACCATTGATGGCACTCTGTCTATATTGAATAATGCTCCACATCGGCATGCCTGTGATGTTTTTGCATGGCAGGAATGAGGTTTGAATTGGTTCCAATTTGCCAGAAACAATTAATCAATCTGAGTTGTATGCTATATCCAGTTCTTTATTGATTGGATGCTCTCCGCAGGCTCTTAGTGTCAGCGCTAAACACCCTGATGCTAAATAGAACTGACAGAGAGGAGATAGATCAGTCTAGCCGCTGTGCTCTGTGTGCGTGCGTGCGTGCGTTTGTTTGGTGGGGTGGGGTAGTGAGTTAGGTATGCCTCAAGTGGCACATTCAAAATATTATAGAATATTTGTATTGCAAAGCCCCCATTGGAGCAGATGTGTGAGACATTTGACTAAGTTTAGTTGCACTTACTTTCATATAGGAAGGCCCATCATTTAGGCTAGGCTGACAAACAACTTTTAAAATCACTGTTTCTCCTACCACTGTATATATTGTATTGCTAGCCCTGCCGATTCTGAGGCAGCTCTCAGTCTTTAGTTGAACACCATTCCTCACAGTTGTAGCATTTAGTGGTTGTTGAGGCATTTGAGGATTTGTTTTTACATCCGTGTTTCTCTCTTCTTGTGCTATGCTTCTGTTAAAGGCATTTGGTCTAGCTCTGTGAGTGAACCAGGTAAAATAAGCTTCTTTGAGAGTGACCTGCACAAAGGTCTAGGTCTTAAGCACACAGACTATTTTGGCATTTCTAAACACACCTACTATTTTTTGCTCATGTAGGCATCACTATGAGCAAAAAAAAAAATGGCTGAATATGAATGATATATGAAAAGGGTGGTATGAAGGTAAATCATACTTTCATCTCATTTTGTGCCAATTCATAGTGGCGCAAAATTGGCTCACCAATGGAGAGATGGTCTCTCTGAATAGGAAAATGATATTATTTTATGTATCATACAGAGTGGCAAGATGTGAATAAACAGCACCAGAGATCTTCAGCCAAAGGCAGATGGTGCCGTTAGAAGTCCTGTCATGTCATGTTTTCCTGTCATCGTGGTGTTTGCAGTAGTCTTTGGCCTGGCACGTAAACAGAACCCACAGACAGCTAGCATACTCACATGGTACACAAACCAGTGAAAGGACATTGTTAAACAACCCTGATACAATTAGGCCTCTCAGATAATGTCAGGCAGTTAGTTATAGTTTATGGCAAGATACAAGATGATTAAGGTGGGCTGCTGCTTCGTTTCAGTTTATGTTATTTTAGTGCTGTAGAGAATGTCTTATGTTCAGGATAACAGATGGTAATATATCTTGTGTAAATCTAAATATTGCATGTAAGGCCTACTGGGCTTTAATTAGTGGTTATTTTTATTATCAATTAATCATCAACCATAATTTCATATTTGATAAAAGGTTTTGTCTATGACATGTAGGGAAATAGTGAAAATAATTATCTGCCCATGAAGATGTCTTTAAATGTCTTGTTTTATACGACTGACAGTCCCAAACCCAAAAATATCCAGTTTAATATACATGCATGATAAAGAAAAGCATACAATTAAAACATCTGAGAATCTGGAACAAGCAAATATCTTGAGAATTTGCTTGAAAAATACTGAAAGGGTATTCAGTCAATTAAATAGTTGTCATTCCATTTTCTGTCAAACAACCCATCAATCAACTAATTTATGCAGCTCTCTTATTATAATTATATTTAAATAACATTTTTAAAAATTACATTATCCCTGGTTTAATGAGATTAGAAGTGGTAGTTAGTATGTCCCAAAACTCATATGGACTCTTCTCATGAAGGCTGTTTGCACTGTGGTGTGTGTGCAGTGCTACTATATTCATCTTGGTGAACACAGAACTCACACTTGGGTGACTTTGGTGTTGCTTTGTCCAAAAAAACCCAATGGTTTTATGCACAAATCTGAACAGATGACAGCCAAACACAAATTATGTGGCTGAACAAATTCTCCACACAAGCATATATGCACATAGTAAGGCACTGCGATGCCCACAGCCCACTTGCCCTCAGAAGTATAGCTGCAGGACTTCCCTATTCACAGTCAGACCTCAAGGACCACTACAATACATCTCCTCTTTTTGCGGTCATCTCCTCTCTGTCAGTGTCTCTCATAAATTCACTATCATTATCTCACCCTCTCAGCTGCTTTTTTTCTCACAATGTTTTCCCATTTCTCCTCTCAGATATTACCAGCTTTTACATTGTCTCCCTCTTATGCATTCAGATGAATTTAGAAACGGCTGAAGTTGTCAAAAGAGGGAAAAAAATCCACAATTGGTTAAAAATGCTTTATCTTTTCTGAGGCTTTCCAGGATTTCCAGTTTTTTATTAGAGCTTATTGATAAGAATTGACTCTGCTTTTTCTGGCTCACCTTGTGTCATTTGTTGGATTATATTTTATGCTCATTGCAATGAACGAACCACTCAAATATATGTAATATGTTTTAACTTCTAGTAAGCTTTTACAGGATGTGATGGATTTTTGTGGATCAGAGGAAATGTAGTTTGTAATTTTAATGTAATCCTTCATATTTCAGGAAGTTAAATACCAAGTGAAGATGAGGTTTCTCATCCAATAGTTATTGTTTACTTTTAACCTCAGTATAAAATTACAAGACACAATAATTTTCTTTGCTTTTTGATATATTAATTACATTCATCATATGTTACAGTAGCCTGTCTAAGTAAAATAGTATGTGTTTTTGGCTCTTAACACTGTTAACAACAAAGTGCTTTCAAAATAACCATTTGTGTCCAGTAAGTGGGGTTGGCAATGTTCGTAGGTTACTGACAGAAAGCTCAGTTAGAGGATTGTTAGCTGATGGATCAGTATTATGGTTTTCTGTGTTGGCCTTGTATCTGTCGTTCTCACCTCTCCTATCCACAGACCGCTGGTTAAAAAATGCACTTCATGCTGGTTTCAGTGAGTCATTATCGCTGCCTTTTCTGTTTGTGTCACCAGTGATCGGACCTGGCACTGCTGAAGTTTAACTTAGAAACTTGAAGGATTTGTGGTGCAGTGTGTGTTTATGGAGCAGGGTGGGTGGACATTGTTTTTCTTTTTTTTCCCCATATGAATCTTGTGTCACCTAGACAGAGAAGCAGAACAAAGGGAGAGAGAGGGAGAAAGACAGGCTGACATTTTCACTAGAAAGGGCAGCAAGAGAAGGCGACAGGCCAACGTAAAGAGGCCACAAAAGAGCACCCTGCTGTGCTGCACCCTGTGTGTGTGTGCCTGTGTGTGTATTCAAGTGGCCTGTAGTGGATTTTCAGTTTAACTTCCTTCCTCTCTTCGCCCATGGGCTGTGCAAGACATCCAAAGGAAAGGTCAAATCGTATCTCTCTCTGTGTCTCCACTCAGTGTGAACACTGTGGTCAGCACACAGGGGAGTTTACACAGGTTGCACTGTCAAAAACTCTCCTCTAACTAGTGCATCTTCTTGTTCATCGTGTTTGCCTTACACCACAGTTTCCTGTATCCTTAATGTGAATCCTCTTTTCCTAGTCTTGCTTTATCTGTCAAACAGAAGTAGAGCAGGTTTTGACACACACATTAGCTTGTCATGTTACACTGGCTGGACCAGATTTTAATGTCATTTCCCAATACACAGCAAGTTTAAAAAAAATACAAGGAACTTAGAGAAAATACATGCAATAAAGTTTTATCGTGACCTGTTTAACTGATGAGTTGTTGAACAAACCCAGACTCACTGATTTATCAAGTCAGCTTTGTGGACAGTTAATGAAAGATGATGACTTGGTCTTGAGTCAGACTTGAGTCACAAATGTCATGACTTTCAATTCAGCTTGGAAAAAAAAGAAAGACTTGCAAATAGGCCTGGACTTACACATCAGTTAGTCGTGACTTTGCTTGGACTTGAGCTTTTTAACTCGAAAATACTTCCGCAAAGCCCAAAGAAATATGTTGTTTAAAAGATTTGTCATAAATCAATTGATTTTCCATCATTTCCTGAATCAACTAATATTAACATAATTAACATAATGTAATGTTTGTTTTCTTTTTTATACCCGAATGAGGTATATTTTATTTTAGTCTTCTCACCTCTGAAAGAGAAGATTTACCCATATACTCAGAATAGTGATTGATAAGGAGCTTAATATGACTTGTTCAAAAATTAAAAACTCAAAGTTAAGTACTTTGGACTTGAGTGCCAAGACTTACTTGTGACTTGCAAAACAATGACTTAGCCAGAAATAAGCATAAATTTTTATTGGTTATCAGACATAATAACAAATTAACACCTTAATTTTATGACGCAGTGAAATTTAGCCTACCCGATGTATAACATGAAAAATGTAAATACTGAATGCTGTTTGTTTGGCCCACGTTGTGGATGAAGGTTTACTTGGATGATAATATTTTCTTTATCTTAAAAATAACAGGATGAATAAGACAGAGAATCCATGAATCACACCTGCTTCCTATGTAGTGATGGCATTGCTGTAAACATCTAAAAGCTCCCAGACTCTTTGGGTCATCAAGTCAAAAAAAATAGTTGAGGATGAGTCAGTGCTTTTTTATGGCTCTGAAAGTCTAAGTGAACAATATGTGTGGAGCTGGAGCCTCGACTAGCAGTTGTCTTAGCTTCAGCTGATTCTTAGTAGTTGCTGACAAAGTGGCTTGTTCTTGGATATTTGTACCCACTGTAATAGGCTAGTTAAAAAGGGCGACTGAGGACAAGAAAGATTTGTGAAAGCTGATAAATACCTGCTTAAGGAACCATCGGGATGTTCAAATTTGCAATGTCATACTTTTTGTATAACAAATATTTCTGTATTGCATTTGTAGGGATGGTGAATGAGCTTTGTTTGTGTGTGTGTGTGTGTGTTTGTGTGTATGCACCTGCATGTCCAGGTACAAAGACAATCTTGACATAAGCACCACCTTTGATCTGTTTGTAGATAAATCACTGCTGTGATGGTGTGTCTGTTCAGTGGAAGATGCTTTGAAAATCACTGCCCTCTTTGTCCCTGGCTACTTTTGATAGATTTAACAAATACAGAGAATGAAAATACAAAGGGGTATTCAAGAGAGGCATAGAGGCGAGGAGACACCAGTAGGTAGTAGGCTAATGAACATATTTTTAGTCTGATTGTTCAAGCAAAGATAAAGAGAATAAAATGTCTTGACATATGTATAACAAACTGCATGAATAGATGTGACCCCTGTAGAATACCATCAAGCATTTATTTCTTTGAAACCTAAATACAAACACAGCACTGGGCATTGCCCATGACGTTTATATTCCCTGGATCTTTCGAACAGCCAGGTGAGGAGCCTAAAGCCAAGACGTTGTGTGTCTGGTGACTACAAGTCTCTGCTACTGCAGTCATGAAACTCACTTAGCAATATTGCCTCACTGTTGTGCCTGAGCACTGTCAGCTATGCATCCTGTAGCAACTGTAGCCAGTCTGGCTCCCTTAAATGTTGGCTTAGCTGGTGCTTGGCTGTGCATGTGGTCTTATGCCCTATATATTTGATATTTAAAAACTAACATTTTCTTTATTATTTTGCATTTTGGCATATCTACACTATAGGGTTGATCAGTACTTGCTAAAGGATATTGTGCTCTAAAACTGGACCAAAAGGTATCATCAGTATGTCAACGGTGAAAAACATATTATTTTTGCATGAAAGGAAAAAAGAATGATCAAACTGCATGACGTCTACTGTGTGAAAGAAATATATTCACCAAAGCTGTTTGATGCTATTTCTACTTCACATAAAGTGGACTGTTTTTTTCCTCCATAACTGAGTTTCCAAAAGCAACAGGAATATGTTTCTCTCTTGTAAGATTATAAATAATCCTGAAGGATTTCATTTAAATGTGGCTCAAACAGTCCTATTTATTGATTACCTGTACCCAGTTGCTTTAAACAATGTCAGTGTTTTTTTTCCTCATTGTATTCACAGATACTGCAAAATGACAAGCGTATATTTTCCGAAGACTCATAATCAACCTCTGACTCATGTACAAAATGAATTTACATCACTTCACATAAGTTTTTAGAAATAGTTCATTAGTATTTTGAAGCCTCTATGGACATTTTCATCTGAAACAGCAACATACAAGCACATTCCATACAAATGTCTGAACTGTTTTTGTAATGTAGTGTTTAACTAGGCTACATGGTGTGTGAGTGAGTGTGTGCGTTTACTGCATGAGTGGGATGTACGAGTAAAGCACAATATAGCCAGGGTCTGACAAGATAAGAGCACTGCAGCATTATGTGTGTGTGTGTGTGTGTGTGTGTGTGTGTCTCTCTCTCTCTCTCTGTGTCTGTGTCTGTGTGTGTGTGAGGCAGAGAGGGATGTGAGAGGCTGACTCATTGACTCTTTGCTGCTCAGTGCTTGTTCATGCAAATGAGAGTGTGTTGACATGCCAGAGTCTGCTCACAAAAGACAATCCATTAGCTCTCTGTTCCACCTCCCGATTTCCTTCTTTCCATCTTTTTTTTTTTTTTTTTTGCTAAGTCCAGGTGTCTCCACCCCCCTTGTGCCCCTTTTTACCCCCCCCCATCCATTTTCACCTCTGGCCTTTTCGGCTGTTTTATCTCCTTCCCTCTCCCTTCTCGCCTTTTCATCCACCTTCAGCTCTTTGTTTGCCTATGGCGATAGCAACCTGAATCTGTACATTTAGATGATCTCAGTATGTACAATGTGAGCATCACAGCGTGTGCCTTGTTATTACATTATTTAATAATACACTGTTGTGAGGCATAACAACATTTGCATAAACTTGTGCAGTATAATACAAACCTCAACCAAGCATAAACACAAAATGCACAAATATGCACACAGAAGCCCCCTTTTTACACAGAGATCGCACTATTAGGCCGCTACTAAGTCCCGTTTTTATGCCTCCTTTGCACTTTTACACAGAACCAAGCGACGGTGGCATAATTCTGCTGCAGTGAGTGAAGTTAAAATGGTTTAAGCACTGCGAAACCAAAACAAGTGGTGTCTTGATACATCCAGGGGCGTAACAGGCATGGTGTTGATCATAACAGTGTCAGCGTCTTGTTTGACATAAAACACACGCATTGGCTTGGCTTTATAAACAATAACATGGCAATAACAACCATTTACTGTCTCTGTTACATGGCGGCTGAACTTGTCCTCTGCTTGGAGGGTGAGGAACACCGTATCTCATTGTTTTCACAATTTGTGTACATTTATGGATTCTGTTCTTTTTTTTTTTTAGTTACCTGCTAACTGCTGACAGCTACTTTTTAAATCTCCCGTGGAGGGTCACATGCATAACATGTTGTCAAAATGTCACACTCATCCTGCCTATTATCCTGTCCTGCCGTCTGTCCTGTAAAGGCACCATTTCGGCATTCTTACTACTTCCTGTGGCAGCTTAAATTTGAGACAACTTTGTCCCCTCATTCATCGACCTTACATATAGAATGGCGAGGCGGCATAATGGTGCGGTATTCAAGCCTTGAACAGGCAGTTTAAAAGTGGCTAGAGTGACCATAGAAGTCAAATGGCAGAAAGGAGATTCTTAAGGGCAAGTCACAAACCTTCAAGACAAAAGTTGAGCTTGATCCGAATAAGATAAAAAGTGCATGCTTTGATTAAATAGCACTTGTTGTGTTGACAAGTGTAGGTCGCAGGCACTTAGCATTAGGGTAAAAAGGTCATAGTTAGGGCTAGTTCTAGCCAATCTCGGATATTAGTGTTAAATTTACCAGCTCACATAAAACTCACATATGTACTGCTAGAATGTCTGGTGACATGACTAAAAGAGCAACATAGTCCATGGAAGCGTTTAACGTGTTGGATGAGTGGGTTAAGTACAGGGCTTTCACACAGGAGACTTGGTTTTGCATCCTGTGCGAGTCAAAATGTGCTTACTATTTTGTAAATGACTTACTTTTTTCAGTTGAAGGATGTGTAAAGCTGCTAAATTAACACTGTGCACATTAACTTTAGCAATTAGCATTTAACTTTAAGCCCCCCCCCCCCAAAAAAAAAAAAAAAAAAAAAAAAAAAGAAATTTAATAAACAAATAAAACTTTTGCTGACATATCATCAATTAATTATCTTAGATTGGAAAAGCATGGTGCCTGCTGGTTTTGTCATTATTGAAGTAGCTACACATTGACTGTTTAAGTGGATACATACAGTGTGTTACACATATACAGTGTTTGTGTGAACATAGCTTTGATCCCAAATGTGCATTTTATTGTATGTGCTTTATGTACAGGAAAAAGACTCATGTTTACTTGGTAAAATCATGTGTAAGTGAAGAGATAATCCCACTTACAGTGTATCTTTTAAAGAAAATAAAGCAAGAGTAGATTTTTATTTCATAATTTGTTGATTTTTTCTAACCAGGCTACCACTAAAAAAATATCTTTTTTTATGTTTCAGCTACACTCTGTTTCCATGCCTTGATATATATAATGCATTATAAGCCTTCCTACAAGTTGATTTGTGAACAATTCTCAGGAATTTCAGGTGCAGAACAACCTTGAAAAACATGTTATTTCCTCGTGGTGATGATGCAGTGACCTTGAACAAGGGCTCAGTGTAAATGTGTAACAGCGTGCTACAAAAAAAACCCACTAATGCACACTGACTAAGACAGGCATTTGCTTACAGTTTGCTGCATTCTTATCTGCTTTTATAAAATACATTTTACCATGTTTCTTTTCCTCCCTTAAGTTCAGTTCGGCAGTCTTCTTTTTCTTTCTCTGTTTTTCTTTACCTTTAACATTAAGCTATTTCTACAGTCTTATTATTTCTCTCTTTTGTTTTTGTTTTTGTTTTTTCCTTCCCACTTTACTTTTTCTGTAACCCATCTCCCCCACCCTTCCCCCTCATTCCATGTTGCTTTCTCTCCTAGCCACTATGCTCAATTTGCCCTTCATTCCATCTTTGTTCACTCACCTCCTCTTCCTCTGCACTGCGATGACAGAGATGCAGGCAGAAGGAGAGGAGAGTGCTGAGTTTAACAAAGACGCACAACTAGGCCAACACAAGTGCCTCCAGGGATGTGTGTATGTGTGCGTCAATGTATGTCTGTATCCGTGCATCAGTGCATCAGTGTGTGTGTGTGTGTGTGTGTGTGTGTGTGTGTGTGTGTGTGTGAGGGAGAGTATGTGACGGAATAAGACAGAAAAGAAAGGTGACAGAGAAACATAGACAGACACTGAGAGTAAGGTGGTGAGACACTGGTATAATTATACCAACTGTACATAATTAAAAAAACAACAACAGTTGTTAGATGGAAACTTTGACCTTCGTTGTGTAACAGGAAAAAGCAATGAAACAGTTACATAAAAACAAAATAGCACAGCAGTGAACAACTTTGAACCTAAATGGCAGTTGTCTTGCAGTCCTGAAAAGCTATGCTGGTCCTCAAGGATGGCTTGATGAAGTTGCTGGTCCTGATGCTGCAATGCAACACACATTTGAGGCACAGTCTGCACAGACAATGACTTAGTCTAGACTTCTTAGTGACACCATAAATTCAGGTCTTTTTAAGGGTTACCTGCATTTTTCCAGCTGGTGTTTGCCAAGTAAAAGTGTACATAGCAATTCTGGGCCTTGCAAAGGCAGGTTGCAAGGCAGGTTGCAAGGCAGGTTGCAAGGCCCAGCTGCACAGCCTACATTGTTGGTCATATTGATTGTAGCAAACTGAAAATTCTTGGGAGTGTCCCCTGAAAGTTGGGGATTTTAATCATTAGTTGGAGACATCTCCATTGACTGAGATCACTTCACATTCAGCAGTTGTTTCTTTGTTATTTTTTCATTTATTTGCAAGTCAGAGTTTAGTGTACTTTTCAGGTTGTTACGGTCCCCAAGTTTTTAGCTCCAGAGTGAGCGCTCTTTGGTACTGCTGTGTACATGGAGGCATATAACTTAAATAGGAGAGGCATTTGTGTTATCTAGGATTGCAAATGCATACTTTGCCCTCCACTCCCTCTAAGAGACTAATACTTGTTGCCTTGTTCATTTGCGTTGGTTAGGGTCAGGCAAGAGGAGTGGGATTGGTCAGGGTTAAGGTAAGAATGTTAGGGCAAGCCCACTCGAGGATAAGCAAGGCAGAGTAGGGCAGGGCATGTCTTCGCTACCCTAGAAAATGCAGATTTACAAATCTTAAATATTTTTTTGCCTTCTGAAGTAGTAGTGTATTTAAAGGTTGTTGCAACTTAATATGATACAGCCCCTGGCTTTTGTTTGATATCTAGTGTCTGCAAAAAATGCTGTTGCCCATAACTGACCCATCGTCAGAGTAGTTAGCTTGTTTACTATGTTATGTAAATGCCACTATCACCCGAAGCGTCCCGCTGAACGTTGTTCAAACTCTTGCTTTACTTGGAAAAAAGTAGCAAATAGTTGAATATTGAACAGCCAAATCTGATTCAAGTTACCATAATTCAAAGTCGGATACAGCCCTACATATACTTAACCTGTGAATACAGTCTCATTCCACATAATCACATTTATCTTGTCTATCATATGTGCACGCACACACAAACACACACTAATGTACAAAATATCAGACACATCCTCCTGATATTGAGTTGCAACCCACAGAGGGATACAAGAATAAACAGAAAAGAACCAATCTTTTTTTTATGCTCTTTTCTCCTTTGTAAATGAACGATTTAGAAGACCAGATAGATATTATTTTCGCAGTCTTGGCCATCATTGTTATCATTAAATAAATCCTACTACATCTTTTTGGTGTTGAAGGAGGACTTGAGGAGTCTCACAGCCTGAGAGGCTTCTCTGTAGTCTGGTGGTTCGGCAGCCGATACTTCTGTATCTTTTCCCAGATGCAGTAGGGTGAGCAGACTGTGGCTGGGGTGGCTTCTGTCTTTCGGTATCCTTTGGGTTCTGTGCAGACATCCCACTTCACTGAGGTCACTGGCGCTCTATAGATGGGAACCAGTGATGTTCTGGGCAGTTTTAATCACCCTCTGTAGAGCCTTCCTGTCCTGGGCCGTGCACAAACTATGCCAGTTTGTAATGTTTCCAGTCAATATGCTTTCTATTGCTCTCTGTGGAAGTTAACCAGGATCTTGCTCTGGAATTTATTCTTCCTATGTTTTTTGTAGGAAGTAGAGTCTTTTCTGTGCTTTTTTAAACTGGGTGGTGATGTGTGATGACCAAGATAGGTTCTCAGTGATGTTAAGTCCAAAGAATCTACAGCTGTTCACCTGCTCCACCTCAGCTCCACCCACGTAGACAGGGGTGTGTGTTTCTTTGCCTCCTTCTTTATAAAATCAACAATCAGCTCCTTGGATTTACTGACATTGAGCAGTAGGTTGTTCTCTGTGCACCACTCTGCAAGATTGTCGATTTCCTCCCTTAATGAACTCTCATCATTATAATACGGCCGATGATGGTGCTGCGGTCTGCATACTTCACAATAGAGTTCTCCTGATGTCTGGGAGTGCAGTTATGGGAGTACAGTGTGAAAAGAAGGGGGCTGAGCACACAACCATGGGGGGGCTCTGGTATTAAGCACTAATGTAGAGGAGGTGTGACTGCCAATCCAACTCTCTTGTGTCAGCATGTGAGGAGGCCCAATATTCAGTTGCATAGTGTTGTACTGTAGCCCAGAGTGTTAAGTTTTCCACTCAGCTTCATGGGAGAGATTGTGTTGAATGCTGAGCTGAAGTCATCAAACAGCATCTTGATGTAGCTGTTCTTATTCTCCAGGTGAGTGAAGACTGAGTGAAGAGCAGTAGATTTGGCATCCTCTCTGGATCTGTTGGTTCTAAATGCATACTGGTGAGGGTCCAGGCTGGCAGGGATATTGTCTTTGATGTGCTGGAGAACCAGTTTATCAACGCACTTTATCAGGATGGGGGTAAGAGCCACAGGGCGGTCATCATTAAGACCAGGCACAGCAGACTTTTTAGGTACAGGGATGATGATGGCTGTCTTGAGGCAGGAGGGAACAGTCTCTTGTGAGATCTGTCCATTGTGGTTATGTTGCTGTGTTCCAAGATCTCAGTTAATACTTTTGGGTAAATTCCAATCATAAATGAGCTTTTGAGTGGGTGTACTCACATGACTGTTTTTTAAACTCCCATATGACATAATGACTACTGCTGTGCTGGTGTGACTGAGTGCAGATGTTAGACATACTGTAGACAAACAGGCAAATGTGCTACAGTAATGTAGAATAACTGTGCCTGCTTTACTACTGAACAAATCTGTGTGTGTGTGTGTGTGTGTGTGTGTGTGTGTGTGTGTGTGTGTGTGTGTAGACTGTATGTATTATGCAGACCTAGGAGAGCCTTGTGCTATAAATAAAACAGGGCTGCAGTGTGCTCACTGGCGGAATAATCTATCTGACACTATGGAGACAGAGAGAGAGAAGAAATTGAAGAGAGAGAGAGAGAGTGGGAGAGAGAGAGATAAGGCAGCAACGAAAGACAGGAGAAGATGGGGCGAGAAAGAGAAACTAAAGAAAAGAATAGAACAGGGGCAAGGACTTAGCAGAAGAAAGAGAAATCGTACCTATGGAGAAAGACTGGAATGGCTTATCCACAGGGCTTCTCGTTGGCAACACTGTGAAACAGCTAAGAGACATATTCAGAAGGCCAGCAATTTCTTCCCTCAACATCTGGGTAATTAGCCACCCATGCCCATTTCAATCTCTCTCCTCTATATCTGAAAGGAATAAGAGGCAGCCTGTTTAGTTTGTACTCCTCACACTTTTGTTAAGGATATTCAGCAGTATGTGCACATACTGTCATCATGTTTAAGTGCTTATGAGCAAAATGTCGATAAGGTCGTGAAACCAATTCTTATTCATATTTTGCAAATACTGTTGGCAGTAATACTGTATTGTTGGTAGATCTGCGGCAGCGTGAATGCTTAATTTTCAAAACATTACAAATGTACAGTATACAATCCAAGTTCAAGCATCTGTTGCTCTTGAACATTCGGAAAGACTATGTGGGTCAAACCAGTGACATTATGATGATGACAGGATTTTCTCTTTGATAACCAGGTCGCCAGTTTATCCAGTTTTCACAGGCTCTTTCCATACAGGTCAGCAATGCATTATATATTAGACCTTGCGTTACTAAATGAAATCTACTATCAACTAAATGTACAGCTAGGGCCAGGCCTTTTGGAGAAAATTAAAATGTTGCGATATTTTATTATTATATTATATTAGATTATTACATATTTCATTAGACATTTATTCAAGAAGTCAAGTTTCTGTCAGTCAGCATTAAAGATCAAAAGTGTCATTCTTGATTTACACTTTATACATACATCGACATCCTTGTCGAGAGAAATCATTGAAGAAAATACAGTGATATGTCGTTATTTTCAATGTCCTGTGTTGGAGCATGTTGGTTCGAGAAAAGCAAGTATCAGGTGGACATGACATCCATAATAACAAAAAGCTAATTATGAACATGCTGTCTAAATCTGTTTTCCATTCCCCCTCCCCTCTGGCTCAGTGTATTTCTACAATCTGCATATAATCAGGATTGTCTGTAACGTTTTTACTTTGTCCAAGTGAAAATCCACATTTTATTTCCCATTTCATTGCTCTTCCCATCAGGTCATGGAGTTGAAGGGTCAGATGATCCATGTGCCGGAGTCCTGCTCCCTGATGTTTCTGGGCTCGCCCCGTGTTGATAAGCTGGAGGAGCTGATGGGCAGGGGCCTCCATCTGTCAGACATCCCCATCCATGATGCCACGCGGGACGTTATCCTGGTGGGGGAGCAGGCTAAGGCCCAGGATGGCCTGAAGAAGAGAATGGACAAACTTAAGGTAGAGTGGTTGCTTGTTAATTCTGGGTATATTCAAGGTGCATAACAACTAAAGAAACTTGAGTGAGAAAATCATCGGCAGCTAGTCAGATGTTTTGCTTCTTTGTGGCCTCTTTCTGTAAAACACACAAAACCGACATCAGAGAACTAACAGTGACGATAACCCCCTGCTGTGGTCCCTTCTCGTCCCCTTGTCTCAGCCAAAAATTTGCACATGAACACACCAAACCGGCGGTTAACTAGCACATACGTACATTCTGTGCCTGTGTGAAGGGAAATGCTCCTCCATACCAACAGACCGTCGCCTGTATTCATCATTCAAAACGGGAAGCCAGAAGACCGCCATGATGCTAGTTATCACATTAACAACACATCTGATGAACAGCATAACAGTTGAAAGAACAGCATATTTACCATGTTGCAGTGAACAACAACACAAACCATCAGGAAACAAGCAAGCTTACCTTATATAAGTTTGTTTCAACCTCACTCCCTCAGACTTTAGTACTTTGTTTACATTTTTTCACTTCCATTTGTCTTCTTGTGTGCTGAGCTAAACTGCCAATAATAGTGATTTCATTCACTAAGGAGCTCTATGGCCACCGCTGCTTGAACGTGCTGAATCGACAGAAAAAAAGCCATCGATGCTTGCTGTTAGCCCAACATGGGTGGCCGGCTGATCGTCGGTTTGGTGTGTCATGGCCATAAGGGACAACTTACAGTTTCCATGTGTGGATTTCTGCAATTGTCCCTTTTGATCCGTGTAGTGGAAATGTCGTAATCCACCCAGGTCCCGTGCAGATGTCCGTGTGCAGCTCATTTTTGTATG
The DNA here is from genome assembly GCF_008729295.1 of Plectropomus leopardus. Lineage (NCBI taxonomy): Eukaryota > Metazoa > Chordata > Actinopteri > Perciformes > Serranidae > Plectropomus > Plectropomus leopardus. The sequence goes on along the minus strand of NC_056467.1, from coordinate 14,566,155 downwards.
CACATGCATAGCAAGTGCACTGTATGTTTCAATCTCTTGTTCCATACTCCAGTCCAGTCCAAAACACTGTTTTTTTTCAAGTTGATATATAACAGACATTCTCTCTGGACCCAGTAGTGTCTTCTTAGTTTCAGTTTCACCCTATGTTGGCACTAGGAGGACATTAAGCCCACCTCCCATGCTAACATGGACCCTCATAGAACCACATGCGCTGCCTTGTGACCTGCGCTGTCTGCAGACGTTCTGTGCAGAGAATATGTCCAAACCCAGTCAATTTAGTGAACATAATGTATCCCACTTGCTGAAATATATTTTAACTGTTTAAATGTACAGTAAGCTGATCATATAGGCAAAAGCTTGTGTCACAGTACTGGTAGTACTGGTAAAATGAGTTGTTCTTAGATTTAGGGGTTTTGGTTATCACTAGGCCTTACCAGCTACTAACAGGCCACCACATACACTAAATGACCAGATGGCGACCTGCGACCATGACACTTGAAATGGTAAAAAATGTACAATATTCAATGAGTTGGGTAGGTCTTTATTTTGTTTTACATTATGCAAGTTGCAGAGCAGCTCACTAAAGTGAACATGTTGAATCCAATGTGTCGACCGCATTGACTGATTCATGATGGCTGGAAGAACGTAGCTCCTGGGACTTGCTCTTATAATTTGCTTTCAAAGTACCCTTGAGCAAATCACTGAGTCTTGACCTAATCCTATGCATCTGCTCACTGCAACACTCGCTCACTGCAACTACTCCCTCAGGCCGCTGTTATAAATAGCTATATCTTCGTTGACTTGCCCACTTGAACAATGGTATAGCACTGCTGCAGATAGATTTGGCATTAAGAAGCTCGCCCACAGACACAATTACGCATGCAGATACACACAATCAAAAATAAATCAAATTAATACACAAATACATTTTGTGCACCAGCAGTTTTAATTTGGTGCAGTACTCCCACGTCTCCTCGTCGTTGTCATCAGTGCCTTCATCAAAGCAAAGCACACAGAACAAAACGCCCTAATCTCCATCTCTTCTCTCCTAGGCCACATTAGAGCGGACTCACCAGGCACTGGAGGAGGAAAAGAGGAGAACCGTAGATCTCCTTTATTCCATATTTCCAGGTGATGTGGCTCAGAAACTGTGGCAGGGTCAGCCAGTGCCCGCTCGCAAATTTGATGATGTTACCATGCTGTTCTCAGACATCGTGGGTTTTACTGCTGTGTGTGCCCAGTGTACACCCATGCAGGTCATCTCCATGCTGAATGAGCTTTACACACGCTTCGACTACCAGTGTGGTATTCTGGATGTTTATAAGGTCAGTAGACACAAAATGCATAAATTCTCTTCATGTGATGTGGTAGTACCTGTTGAGACAGGATGTTGGGATGATGCATAATACACTGAGGGGACATTATAATCTGTGAAACAATAGAATCTCAGTAAAGGGGACTCTATACAATATTCAGAGCATGAAAATAGCAGCAAAAACTATGCACTATGTAACAATACAGTGAAGTAATGGTGTCCTGAGCAGAGCATGAAGTCACACTCCCCCTAGCCCTTTTTAGAGATTGCATGATAGGGCCACAACAAAGTCCCATTATTACATCGCCTTTATTTTTTTTATACAGAATCAAATAACGGCGGCATGATGCCGCCCCAATGTGTGATTTTACATATCATGCTGGTGTTCTGAAAGGGAACGAGGCGTGACGAGTGTGACATTTAACACAACAGAATCTGTCTCTTGTGTGACATGTAACATAACGTGTCTGCAGTACTTTGTAAACAATAATTACGTCATAACATGGCAAAAACAACCATTTACCTGTGATATGGCCGCTGATCTCATCCTAGGATGACAGATTCTCATCCCAAGTTGTCACATATCGCCACTTTTTCAGCAGACTTTTGCTCTATATATTATGGACGAGGTATCCTCCTGCATTTGCTCACTCTGGGATTCCTCAACGATCGGGGATGTCAACAAAAGCACATGGTTAGGATTAGACAGCAAAGGCAGGGGTGGTTAGGTTTAGAAAAAAACATGGGTTAGCTCTACATTTATACAGGAAGTGAACAGTAGGCATTTTCAGCTGTTTTTCTTTTCTTTTTTGTAGTTCGCTGCTAACTGCTAAACTAGATACATTCTGTCCATGATTCCCTCCTGCCAGCCGCTCCTTTTACACAAACATGGATTTTATTACCTTTGCTTCTGGGCTCAAATTAAAGCTTATAAACTTGGGATACCCCATGCCAAATTTCACACTTGATTATGACTGTTAATGCAATTGTAGTAACTTAATATTTGCATTTATATCATTTCAGCAAAAACATTTTGGGTTTTGGGCCCCCTGAGACCAGACAGCAAAGAGTTGGGAGTGCTTGTTATCATCTTGTGATGGCCCAAAGTATAGACTAACAGGAAATAATAGTAAAAAAAAAAAAGGTACATAAAATTTTCACACGAACTTAGAGCTCGCTCCTGCATGTGTTTTTTAAAGTGTTGGAAGTTGTATTTGAAGCAGAATCTTTTGGGTGTGTCATTGTCTGTATGTACTGAATATATTTGGGTATGTGTGAGTGTACTCTATGCATTGTGTGAATGTACTATCATGAATAGACGAGCATGTGTTGTGGAAAAAGTAACTTATTAATGGCCAGTCTATGGGAGCTTAACAAAGATGTGTCAATATTGTCCATCTGACAGTGTGTCCTAGTTACAGTGCTCACTGTAGGCTGCCATCCACAGAAATATCATGTTATTTCTCAGCTACTATCCTTCCCTCTTTTCATACTTTCTATCAGATTAGTACAGTTTTTACTCTTTCCCATCTTTGCTTCTTTCCATTATCATTATTGGCCTAATCTTTCCTTTCCATCTCATTACGTCAGTCACTGTGTCACAACAGCATACACTTGCCACTTTCCCATAAAAACGCACCTTTCCTCTGTGTTATCTCTCAGAAATGTCATGTATATGATGCCTGAAGAAACAGAAGATGAGATACAGGGAGGGTTTATGTGTAAAGCAGTTAAAGAGAGAGTGTGTATGTGAAAGAGAGCAAGCAGGAACAGGAGGACATGGTGAGGAGATTAGTGCACTTATATGTTGCCATTGTCATGGTTACTGTCAAAATGATTTAGCCGATGGCTGGACTAAATGAGAGCAGTTTGTCTCTTAGTTTTCTTTTCCCCTCCTCTTTCTTGTCTTTTGCTATCTTTTTTTTTCTTTATAAGGAATGTGTCAACTGTCAAGACACCTAGCTCAGTCCTTCAACTGGAAATATACACTTAGACATCCCTGAAAGTGGCACTGTTTGCTTTATTAACATGGTCATTGTGAATTTGGTTTTGGTAAGTAATTAAAAATAAGACTTACTATTACTGCAATAACTGGCATTGTAAACCGGGATTAGGAATGACTTGACTTAATGACTTAAAACTAAATTGATCTTTGTGTGCAGTTGTTGTTGAGGATGTGGAATGAGCTCTTTACACTATTTACTATCAGTCTTTTACTTTACTCTTGGGAATAATACCTGTGTTAATGTTATTGCTAAAGAATGAGGACTGGTAAAGCTTTGTCAAACATTTTGCCTTGTCAACAGTGTTTCCACTACAGTGTTTGAAAGGAACAAAGAATTAATACAAAAAAGCTCTTCTGGTGGGGACAAGTATTTTTGGTTCGTTTTATTTTAGATGATGATGATTGCACTAGATTATTCCAAGCAACTCTACCCACCTAATGATTATCATCTTGCACGAATCGAAGCAGACAAGGTGGTCTGTAATATATCAGAGCCTAAAGATGCCCTGTTACTAAAGAATAAAAAAAACCTTTTTTTTTTTTTTTTAAACCTTTATGATAATGCATTATTCCTGCTATTTAGCAGATGTCAGCTTTTGTACTATATAATATAGCCAGCATTTATGTTTAAAGTAATACTTCACCCACAAAAAGACTATTTGTATATCAATTACTCACCCTGTGATACCCTTGAATTTGTAAAGAAAACTTTTTTTCTTGCATGCGGCCATGACTCTAATCTCAAAATTAGAGAAGATTGTTGATGACTGGAGTAAATGGGGTCTACATTTAACAACAAAACTACATCAAAACATCAAGTTATAAACTCTGCCAAAACTCATGAAGTATAATCCCGGTCTCATTTACCCAGTCGTATGTTTAGCTCTTCCCAAACATGCATTTTTGCTTAAACCTTATTATTTAAAACACTTTCACATACAAGTAGCGCATCTGGGCAGGCGCATAAATTGAAATTCTGCTCATGGAGTTTATTTAGCAGAGTTCAAACACCCATGCTCGCCCAGGTGCGATACTTGTCCATGTGTGAAACTGTTTGGGAAGTTCTGAGTATACAACTGGATTATACTGCACTTGTGTGGGAGTTTGTAAATGGATATTTTGATATAGCTTTGCTGTTTATAATTGTGGTCCACATTTACTTCAATTCATCAACAATTTCTTCTTTGGATTATTCGTTCACTGTTGAAGCATATGAGAGAAAAAAGTTTTCTTCACAAATTCAAGGTAACATGCACTGAGTAACAGACATACAAATAATTAGTTTGTGTGAGTGAAGCATTCCTTTAATATTGCTTGTGTTTCTTACATATAAAAAAGCTACTTGTTTTATGTTGAAATAAATTCTGAAAAACTTGTAAGTGAATCTAAAAACATTCAATAAGATATAAAATTTTGCAATTATGGGCGCTTTTTATGTTTCAATAAGAAGGCGAGGTAGAATTTCAGGCAGCTTGTGATGGTTGCTTTAGTGAAAGATTTAATAGAAATGCTTTTTATGTTTGGGTTTCTGTCCTCTCAGACTGGGCCAGAAGCAAAGCAAGCTGCTGTAAGTGGCTTCAGTGAGATCCTCTCCAAATGCTTAGCACCTCTTGTTGTGAATAATGTAGGACAAGAGAGAAAAACACAGACACTGCAATTCTTATATTACAAGGGTAATAAAGGAGTGCTTTAAATTTCTTTTACTCAGTGGTGATGGTATGAGTGACTGAATGGCTTCTTTCACACATCAGCAAATTATGCTCACAGCTGCACTTATTCATTTCAGTTTCTGCCCTTCGTCCTCTGTTTCTCCAACAGATTGAGACAATAGGCGATGCCTACTGTGTGGCAGGAGGACTTCACAAGAAGGTTGAAAGTCATGCGAAGCCAATTGCACACATGGCTCTGAAGATGATGGAACTTTCTGAGGAAGTGCTGACACCTGATGGGAAACCTATCAAGGTGAGTTTTTACTTTTGTAACACAACTTTGCTGCTAGCACACAGAAACTGCACTGTAAATCAGACAAATTGATCTTACTTAAAATAATCTGGGAAAAGGAAAGTAAATAAAACGATTTACTTGAAATTTGTATTTATTTAATTTTGGGAAGTTGGTGCAACTTAAAGATGACAAGTGAAATGAACTTGTCCTTTTATAATTGTTAGCAACTTCGGTAAACCATCATGAGAAAGAGGATTTTTGCTAATGATGAAGTAAGGAGATCTGTGAGTCTGTTTTGTTAACATGTTTAAAAATGTACAAATATAACTGATGTATATGCTTGGTTTACTGAAGTTGCTGAGAGATTGATTTAATTAAATTTGAGATATTTAAGTTGCATCAACTTCACAAAATAAGTTAATAAAAATAAATTTTAAGTAAACTCAACAATTAGATAAAGGGTAAACATAAATTAAGACTTATAGTTATATTTTGTTACAGATTCAAAATAATCAGACAAATTACCGTATATTGTTTTCCCATTTGCTATTTTCTTTTTCATGCATTGATTACATTTCCTATTGCTGCTTCCCTTCCTTCCTGTATTCTACATATTCATGGTTTGTCTGCCTTAGATTTTTCTGTTCTTCCTCTGCCCATTTGGGAACTGATGTAAGACATTTAGATTATGTGGCTACATGACTTGTTTGCAGAGTTCAGTTGCTTTGTCTGTTTATGCATTTTCTTTTTCTGCTACATACATAACCATATATTTTGTAATCGGTGTCTGTGACCACCCGTATCTTATCTTACAACCGTTGGATATAAATGGTTTTCTGGTTCTGTTTTTGCACATTGTTGAATATTTCAACACACACTTGGAGTCAAGGTTACAGCACCACAGACCGCATCATGAGCAGTTGCCATGGTGATAACAGAATATATTATTGACTTGAAGGGTTTGTGTTATGATTGACATGTTTTGCTAAATATAAATAATGGACTTGTCTGAGCTTAGCAAATTCTTCCAACCCAGATGTCAGAATAGAGCCCATCACTGGTGCAGCCAAATCATTTTTCACATTTGAACACTTAAATTCTACTATGATTTTCAGTGAGATGCTGCACTATAGAGCATGGTGCTCAAGTGTTCATGAATATTCCTCAATGTAGATGCATGTTTACAGGGGGAGATCATTACATGTGCCTGTGTGCTGTGTGGGTGTTGGCATGTGATGTTTTGTTCTATTTATGTACCATATGCCTCTGAGTGTGTGTGTCTGTGTGTGTGTGCTTTGTTACTCAAGTCCATTCTCGCTCCATCTCTCTTTACTTCTCTCTGCCTCACCCATTCCCTTTTCCTAAATCTGTCCTTTTTTACTTTTTCCATCTTTCTCCATTTTATGTTACTGAAATATGATGTGTTCATTGAGCTATCCTTACTGTATTGACTGTACATAACCCCAAAAAGGTTGCTTGATTGACATTACTGCAGGAAACTGTTCTTTTAAAGTTGGTTACTTTTCTTTAGTTTATGTCTTGCACATGCAATTGCTGTATTTTCCCTGTGGAAATACTACACTTGGGTGGATTAACTAATTTTAGACCTTTTGGCAGCATGATACAATGATAGACCACCAGAAAATATGCTCTCTCTGTCCAAGCAGTGCTCAAAAATTGTTCAAAATATAGTTTGCACCAAGTTTGAGAGAGGGAGACCAAATCAGTAAGAGAAATTAAGAGGTAATCACTGTAACATTTTCACTGGCCTCCATGTTTCTTTTTTTAGTGTTTACTAATCTGTTGTCTGGCCTGTACATGATGGCGAAGTGACAAACCAGTAAAAATACACACACACACACACACACACACACACACAGAGAGAGAGAGAGAAAGGCATGCATGTCTGCTGCAGAGCCATGTACACAGCTTTGCACTACTAGCAATGGAAAAGAAGTCTAACACCTATTTTACCAGGTTTTCCCCGTGTTAGCACACACACGCTTATTCAGGTGGTAAGGGGTATGAGGGACATATAAAACAAATATGGCTCATAAATTAACTGCAGTAAAATGGCACATAAAAAATGCTTTAAAGGTAGAACTTTTTTTTGTAGATTTATTGTTAAGACAAGATTAAAATTAAATCCATGTCATGTGTCCACCTTGAACTGCATTTAACAGTATTTTATGTATTTATGGAGTCAGACAGAGATAGGCAACCTGCTAAAAAAAGATAGGTATATTAAGTAGGGAGGGAAGGAAAGAGGCACAACTGAGTTTAAACCTCTCTGGTTAATTGAGTAGATTTAAAGCAAATGTAGGATATTATTTATTTATGTCGATCCTCTGACCAGTCTTTGTTGAGGTCAACCATCACCCTTAGGCTGCCTTTGGTTGATTTGCAGGCCTGGGTTCTTACTTTCAGTGTCATAAATATGAGTCAGAGTCATTACCAACAGTAAATTGCATTTTATTTCCTGTTTGGCACAACCCACAAATGTTACATAATAGAGAGAGACATTAAGATCAATGTTGTTGTTGCGGTGTCTGATTATTCTGTATTCATCGTAAGCAAGATAAGGCTGGTGGTATTTAATATTTTTTTCACTGTGTGAACTCTTGTGAAATTTTAAAAAATGCACCACACAAAATATATTCAGAAGCACTAAATGGTTTTGGGGCTGATAGCTTTTTGGGAAGTACTGAGACGCTGACACGCCTCAGTATTGACACGTTTTCAGTATGAACGAAATTTAGGCTAACAATGGCGATTTTTATGGCAGTAAGTGCATTTGATTTTAACTTGCGCAAAAATACACATAGAGAATGACACCAATAGGAACAAAACATGTATGTGAGAGAGAAGCTAAGACAGATAGCTGCTGAATAACAGGCAGGACACTGTTCTGTGTCCTGCTCCTAACATTGTCCATTTGTCTCAAAATAGAAAGGCCTTGCCAAGCATTTTTGGCCTGCTCTCTTGCTCTTCCACTTTCTCTCTCTCTGACCCCCCCCCCCCAATTCTCTCCTTTGCAGCCTTGCTTGACCTCACTCCTTTCATTTTCCTCTTCTGTTTCTCACTTTCTTTTCCACTCAGTTTTTATTCCTGCTGCTCTGTTTTTCTTTATTTTATGCTGTCTGTTTTGCTCTCTCTTTCGTATCCGTCCTCACTTCATGTTGGTTTAAAGGGGAGTTATAGAGATATTCAGCACTTCAGCATGATAAATCCTGTTCAGTGAGTGCACTCAAACTCGAGCCAATGTTGCACTGTTATGCAAACTAGCATGAGAACTGTGAGAGAGAACTGAGAGAAAGTGTTTAGTGAGAGAGAAATACAGAGAGTGATCTAGAGACACAGAGAGAAATACAGGAGGGGTATGATGTCCAGAGAGAAACACATATAGAAACCAAACATTGTAAGTTGTTTTCATCAATATCACTGCTTCGTTTTTAGGCCTGTAGCATTATTTTTTTGCAAGTGTTTTCTTATGTGTATAAATGGGTGTATGAGCAGGTGAGTGCTTATCATGTCACTGCTAATATTGCTTAAAATGTGTTTATGTGGGCTTATGTACACCAAACATATATTATACCAGCAGTGTCTGAGACACTGCCATAAAACTACTTAAAACAACTCCTCTCCTTCTCCTTTGACAAACGTCTAACATTGCTTGTGTGTAGGTACATTTGGCTCAACTAAGGCAGTCTACCATAACGGTAACCCAATTGCCGAAAACCAAGGGTACGATAGATTTGCACCTTATTATGTAGCAGAAAAATTGCGACGTATTGTTTCAACAATGCTGTGGTCTAGGCACAAAGCCACTTGATGAGTTGTTAATAAAAATCATGTTTTGGCCTAAAATACTCGGTTTTGGGTCACAATCCGGGCATGAAAAGCAGCAGTATCCTGGTAAAAATAGTTGTGCTGGCACCGCTGGGTAGCTACAAAACGCCCACATTTGGAGCCGACATAGAAATAACTTGCTAAAACACAGTTGAGTGACAGAGTCAGTCCTTATAGACACCCATGTTAAAATGACCAACTTTTCAGCAGAAACAAAGGTGTTTACTGGCTGGTACAAAAAAAACAAAAACAGTTTTGATCTGTATAGCTAATTTCGACATGCATGACAACTGTAGGGGAGTTCACATTTTATTAAGTTCCCAAATTATGTGTATTTAAGAGTGGGACTGCTTAAGTGACAGGCTGTCTGTGATGCGTCGCTACTCTTTGTGATTCAGATCCATTCTTCACTACTCCGCAGCTCCACCCTGTCATCCAAACACGGTCATTTGTGCCCCCCCAAAAAACGAGATGACAATGGCCAAAATGCCGACCTCGAGGCTTCAATGTGTGATGTCACGGTAGCAGCGCCCATTAGTTATACAGTCTACAGTCTCTTAAAGAAGTCTGCATATATATTACGTTACTTTAGAAACCTTGATATGATACGTTATTACAACGTAATACAACGACAACTGAGTATATATGAAACAACACTAACTTTATAACAACTCCCTCATCTCTCTGTCTCAGTCTATCTCCATCCCTGTATCCTTCTGTCAGCTTGGCCAGAGGCTACAGTGTGATTGGTCGTTTGTGCTCCTGCGCCATTCAGTCATTGGCTGACTGAGAGCCATGTGCTGTGTGGATGCTGACTCATAGTGAAAAGGAGGGGAAGAGTGTATGAGTGTTACTGTGTCTGTGTTTTGAGACTAAGGAATAAAGAGGAGAGTGGGCGCTGGATGCAGATTTGTTTGTGTGTCTGTGAGTGGTTGTCTGTTGTAGAGACAGACAGACAAGTGCATAGCCATCTGTACACAGTTTAGCTAAAAAATAGGTCACACTAGTGCACCTACTAGCCCTTTCTCACTTGCTTTCTGTCTCTCGCTTTCTTTATCGCTCCTCTCCTGTGCTGTCAAGGTTTTGCCATCTAAATATAAGTTTATCTTTGTCTTTCTCTCTCCCTCCATTTTCTTTCTGTCTGTCTCTCTGTCTGTCTGTGCTCTTTCTACCTCACTACCCCCATCGCCCTGTTGTTGCCATGACTACCTTGTAGTGTGCTGGCATGCACACAGTGGCGTTGCGTACCTAGGTGATGAGATGCTCAAGTAGATCATTAGAAATCTACTGGGTTTCACTGGCTTGTGTGTGTGTGTGTGTGTGTGTGTGTGTGTGTGTATATGTTTGTATGTATGTATGTATGTGTATGTGTGTGTTGTGTGTGCAATGACTTGTTGTTTCCAAGTGAGGGAAATCAATAGTCGGTCGAGTGGCCATGAAGTGTTAGTGGTCGAATTGGAATGATGGCTAGATAGCTTTCATTCTGCCTCCAACCATTTATAGATTCATACTTCAGCCAGATTATAATATGAGCACCATGTTGCTGTCCTATATCTGTTGCCAAGAGGAGATGGAGGTAATTATTAGTTTTATTAATTTTCCTCTCTCACTCTTGCTATTTTAAGATTTTTCATCAAATCTGCTGCCACAGGATATCAGATTAGCTATTAACAGCTACACTAACATGGATCAGTGCGCACACAGCACTTCTGATTCAAGACATCATGGCCTCTGTGCTATAGCAAAGGCAGCACAGGAATAAATGGCATCAATTCAGCAGAGAGATATAATTTATGAACACTCAAAGCAGTGCCAGGTAAGTTTAGGTGCAGCTCAGGATGTAACAGGTTTGCCATTTTAGATGCCAGGTGTTTGCTCACAGTGCTCACAGATCTTCAAACCCAGATATGACATCGGTCACAGTGTGATCAAACAAGGACTACAGATCATTTTTATATTGATTAATTTCCCAATTATTTTCTGTATTAATTAATCTCAGTGTCATGAATGGTCAGAAAATAGTGAAACCTGTAATGCAGTTGTAGTTTCTCAAAGCCCAGTGATATTAAAAAGGATGTACCTGATGAATAATTTCCCCACCGTTTAAACAAAAGTTTAAACCAGCTGACTAGTGGAAAAAAAAGACAGTCAAAATTGAGCAAAATATTTAATGTATGAGGGTAAACACTATACAAAAAAAATGTTTATCATAAGAGCCATTTGAACTTGTTTACATCACAGTTTTCAGTCATCAAATCTTTATTTTAAATGCTGCTGAAATGTTTGGCATTTTACACTGTGCATTATGAGCATTGCACATTATCCTACAAAACAACTCACTGATTAAATGTTAACAGATAACATTTATTAAAAGCAATATTCTCTAGAAAACGTGGCTGATTATTCAACAGCATCTTCATTAGTTAAAAGAAATTGCATTAATAATAATAATAATAATAATAATAAATTTAACTGATTATATCTGTTACTGACTATCAACGGTAGCAACTTTTAATTCACTTGTTGACCATTTAAGCACATAGTTTTCATATGGCTTGTTTTATCTGATCAACAGCCTATATGCTAAAGAAAATATGTTTCTTTATCATAAAGTTCAATGGAAATAATTAAATCCTTATGTTTAATAAGCTGGAATCAGTGGATGTTTAAAATCTTTTTTTTAAGTGACTATGATTCACAAATTATTTTTAAAAATGCCTGTTACTTTTGTCGTTGATCAAATAATCAACTAATTATTTCATCTCCAGATCAGACTTTGTTGATGAACAGTTAAGCTTTATGCACATTAAAAATGTGATGTAGACACAGATTTCGATGAAAAAACAGAAACAACTGCAGCAGCAAAACTTCCATTTTCAGGCCAAGTGAATGTGCGTTGTCAAGAAATGTATTTGAAACACAATTTAATTTCGTTCTTTATCTCCCATTTAACCTCTTTTTTCCTTCTCTTTGATCCACCATCTTCCTCCCTTCCTCTCTCAGTTAAGAATAGGTATCCACACAGGTTCGGTGCTGGCAGGTGTGGTCGGAGTTAAAATGCCACGTTATTGCCTGTTCGGGAACAATGTTACGCTGGCCAGTAAGTTTGAATCGGGGAGCCATCCGAGGTGTATCAATGTCAGTCCCACAACTTACCTGTAAGTAACAGCATTGTACATGAACACAAACATATACGTGTTGTTGTTTTTAACCATGTCGCAATGGCAATAGATGCTGATGGTACATTAACAAAGTTTCTCATCTCAACAGGTTGCTGAAAGATGACCGCTCTTTTTCATTTGTCCCCCGCTCGCGGCTGGAGCTCCCAGAGAATTTTCCCAAAGAGATCCCAGGGACATGTTACTTCCTGGAGGCGGGCACATCTCACAGCCATGCCTCTTTGACCAGTTCTCGCTCCGCTCCCCCAGCCTCTATGAGGAAAGTCTCCTACAGCATCGGGACCATGTTTCTAAGAGAAACAAGTTTGTAGGTACCACACACAGACTAGGATACGCAGTTATTGATTATGTGAGAGGCTGGATTTGAAACTGTGGGACATGCAGGAAACAGATCACACAGATCTTTGGATATGCAAATGCGTTCTGTGAAAACTTGCATTTAGACCTGTGGGATAGCCTATAGATGACACTTAAAAAATACTGTCATTATGGGTGGAAAAGAACAACATGCCCTCATCTCCCTTGGGCAAGGGAGATATGACTCTAATGACTCTAAAGACTTGAGGAACAGCAACTGTGCTCATCTCACATGAACCCTTCTCCAAGGACAATGATGGGGGCAATTAGCAGAGAAACCCTGATATAAAACTTAGTGATTTAGCTGGATTCCTCAGCTCCATACCTGGTTCTCTCTCCCAGATAATATCTTGACGTTGGTCTACAGGCAACAATGTTCGGAGAAAACCTGGAGAAACCATTAACATGACCAGTGTTGCACCCATCGTAAAGAACAAATCCACTTTCCATTAACAAAGTGGATGCTGAGGTATGAAGTTGTGTGAACTTGGCAACATTGTCACAAATGTTTGCTGTGCATCATGGCCTCTTGTGCAAGAAAGACCACCACTGAACAACAATACAACTCCCATTCCTCCCCTTCCCTAAATCATGTCATGCTTACCAAACATCTGCTGCTCGTTACATCCATCCAACAACCAGTTGGTTGATGTTGAAAGAGACGGAAGAGAGGCGCAAACAAAGAGATAGGTTTATATAGGGGTCATCAAAGGACAAATGCCAAAAACACTAATGCTAAGCTGATCTTAGAGCCTTCTCTGCTGCTAACCTACAGCAAACTATAACCCACAACAATCCAGCCATTTCATTGCAGGTAATATGTTTAGGACTGAAAATTATTCCCAGCTCAGTGCCTTTTTACTGCTCAAATCAGGACAAAGACAAGATGAATTAATTTTAAATATTTGAAAATAAAGAAAAAAAAAACATTAGAGGCGCTTAATTAACTTTATTGTTTCAGACTTTTTATGGCATTTCTGTGCTGTTAGCTTCACCAGAGAGTGATAGATTTGATTGAGGAATGGCATGTGCCAAACGTTATGAACCACATTTGGACCTGTGATGTCGCAAGTAACGGCAGGCCAGCGCCTTTTCCCACCAAGCCACCAGGAGTCCCAACTGTTTATTTTTAGACAGTCATAAGTAACTGGCAAGCTAAATCAAGCGCTTCTCAAATAGTTCAAGTATTTGAAATTCTATTCATCTGTTTTTGTTTTTAATTTTTTTGGTCCAGATCAACAAATAAATACATACAGTATAGTACTAATAATATGTGCTATACTAACTTAGACACATAGTCACAGTGTGCATGCCTGACACAGTTCACATTAACATAATGTTTTTTAATTGCATTGTTTTTTTTACCACTCTGATATAAAGTATACATTAGCCCCATACAAATTTAACCAAGGAAACTCTAATTCAAGTGAACTAGTTTGCTGGTGGACTGAGTATAATTTATGCAGTGAAAATCTCAAGCCTTCCAAACACTTCAGCGTAGCTCAGTAGGGCAGGCGGGACAATAATTTTTATCTAAAATAATCTTCATTTACTGCCATCATAAAGTGGCAAGTAGAGTGTTAAAGTTGGATAAACTTGGCACATTTGAATACTTACTTAATGTGACTTGCATTACATTGCCGCTATTGTTCTCTTTGGTTGTTGACATCACATACAAATATATGGGACATCAGTGAAGTACTAATCATACATCAGGCTTGTATCAGTTTGAATAACTGGTTGTTACAGGCCCACAGAGAGAAAAAAATGTAGATGTTGGTTTCCTTGAAATGTTATAACTGTGATGCTGATAGAAATGTTTTTAATATCAAGGTACACATATTTGTCAAAATCATGAATCCTAATTTAAATTTATTATTTATGACCAAAAAAAAATGAAATAAAAGGAACTAATCTAGATTGTTTAAATCTGACTAAATGGTACTGCCAGTGTGTGCTTACTTTCTTGGTGTAAACAATAGTACAACATCACAATATGGCTTATATAACTGACAAAACAACTTAATATCTAAACTGTTAATAGCTGCTTTTCAAAATGGCAGTTAATATATGTGTATATATATTTTTTTTAGAAATCCAGCAGAGACTGTAATTCACTTTTAAATCACAATTCTCCACCAGAAATAGGAAGGGAATAGCATGTTCATTTTCACTTCATCTTGCCAAATGACATACTGGTTGCTAAACCTCTAAAAGATCAAATAAAATGTGCCAATTATATTCTGATACACTACCAGCACAGGCTAGTCTTGCTTTTAGTTAGAAGTTTCGCTTCCTGCTGTCTGACTGTGTCCAAGTGCAGTTGGTAAGGGCCGGACCAGCACATTCTGACAGCCAAACACTTTGTCAATTCCTTGGCCTTGGTGGGATTCACCAGGAACATATGCTGGCTATAATATGTAAAACACAGCATGGAAGAAAACATCAGAAGGGTTATTTACTCCAGACATAAAAACTAATGCTCATCTGGCCAAAAGTTTCAGCCATTTAAGTGCATTGTGCCCTTTCACTGACACCAGCATAGTAAAGCAGTGTGCCATTTATGAGGAGAGGATGGGGAAATAGAAAAGTTAGAAAGATTTCCTTTTAACATGCCAGTGTTTGAACCAGAGATAGTTTAAAAGTGCTCCAAACGTTGGTCATTGGTCATTATTGCCATAAATTACTGGCGTCAGATTCTTTGACTGCAGAAGCATCAGATATCTTGAAACTCTTTACACATTTACAGTATATAAAGGATGTGATGAGTTTTAGCAATGAAAATGAACATTTTTAAGAATTTTTTCCATAAAACCAAGTTTTATGCATATTTATTGTAAACAACAAATTATTATCACCTATTTTCAAAATAGTTTCCTGTTACTTTACTATACAGCATTGAACTAATAATGGTCAAGACAATAAAACCTAACAATGAATCCAATCAAAGAAATCGGAGCATAGGTTTCAGCATAAAAATATAATAGGAATTATAACACAAATATAAGGTGTGTATTAACTCCTAATTAGGTGCCATTGTGAGGTAGGTTAACTTTGTAATCCTGAAACTTGGGAATTTATACAAATATAGTTTGTGTAAAGTTGCAAAAATTAAGTCTAGGTCATTTGACTTTTTTTGTTTTTTGTGGGGGCCTGCTACATCCGTTCCGGAGCAACATAATGTTCACATTTTATTGCTTTGTTGCAGAAAATTCAATACAGTCCCTGAGACCAAAGGGTCTATAGTATATATGTCTTTTGTGATATTCTAGAGAACCAGAATCTGCAGCACCTGCTTTGGACATCATTTAAACATACAGCAGCAGTGTATGTAGCCTGCACATCAGTGGTTTAGAGAATTATCACTTTGACGTTTCTTCCGTATGATGTTGACATGCCTACAAGTCCAATAGTGTCAACATAACTGCCAAATTCACCTGGAAAATTTTCACATTTTACCAGAGCCTGAGGGAAGTATCCCATGTCTTTCAGATCTGGAAAAAATGCATACTGCTTATTATTATTTGTGCCTAATCAGTGGTAGGAAACTACTGGGATCTTCTGCATTGTGGAGCACACAGAGCAAGCACACTAGAGACTTCTGGCAGCGGAGCAGCTAACTTTTGCTGACCGAGTGGCTTACTTACAGTTTGGTGTTCCACTAACCTGAATGGGGATAAAATGAACAAATCATGTATCCCTTCAAGACTTTAACAATGTTGTTGGACGGAATGGATCAAATCCCAACAGTGAAGTGATTAATTTCTTGTGGGTTGTTCACCAAAAAAAACCCAAACATATCAGCTCATTTACAGGCATGTTTTTCACAATTTAAGTCTATGGGAAGTCGTCTTTTTGGGTCCAATTGCAACAGATGACAGAACCGCACGTAGTTTGGCCGCTCGATATAACTGACTTCAAAGCCCGGCGCTATTCCTGGGGGCTTGTATATTACCAATTAAAACTTTTGCACCATTTTTAAATTATCTTTGTTGTATCCTACAGGTGTATTTCACACAAACTAGACTACACTGCCCCCACAATGTCTGTGGAACTGCTCTGTTCTGGGTATCTGTAAGGTTTTGGAAAAGATGCGTAAATACATTCAAAATACATGCAAAGTACGGACAGATGGCTGCGCCTGTGTCCATACACATATCTAACGTTGAGCATAAATTAGCCATTACAGTATTCTCCAGTCCAGGAAACAAGCAGATATGAGATAGATACATATACGGGAGTAATAATAAGGAGGTGTCAATCAGTGATGGTGAACTATGACTACAATGTTAATGATGTTTGCTAGTATAGCAGATTAGCTGCCGTTGAAGATGCAGTCTGCTGTGTTTGACTGTACATGGAAAAATCAGTGCATGCAAACTACTACAGCATTTTATCCAGCACTGAAAAAGGAATCCCTTGGGTCCTTGTAAGATATATGGACCACTCTTTTATTCGTCAGTTTTTGACTGGCACCCTTGGAATTTTCTAAAATGCATACATGCATTAATGTGTACTTAAATTCATTGTAGCATAAATGTAGTGCGTCATTTACACTCAACTTCAGCAGTGCCTGAATTCTGTATCTAGGCTTAAAAAAGGACATTACACCAGCGTTACACCCACGCAACTTGTGTCCAATGCACATGTCTCCAAGTCTGTAAATTCTCAGCATAATATCAAACATTTTAGTCACATCTTACAAGTCTTGCTCTTTATGATGTGGAGGTGTTGCAGGTACTGGTTCATGACGGTGTTTTTAAAAATGTATTTTAGGTGTAGAGCTAATTGCAGTCATCTGCATCAGCAGTCCCTTGGCACACAAAAAAGAAGAGTGTGAGTGTCCAGTGAGACAAAGCCAAGTACATGCTGGAGACAAAGCCATGTACTTGGCTTTGTCTCCAGCAACTGTGTGTGCATGAGTGCGTGTGTGCGTGTGTGCGTGCGTGCGTGCCTACGTCCGTGCCTGCATGTGTGCCTGTGTCAAACAATATACAAATATTGAGTTTGCAGGTGTACAAACATAATAATTAGATGATAAAGGCCTATATCTGTAACAAATCTGTACAATCTAGATCTATTTACTGTTTTAAAACGGAAAAGAATGGAAATTATACTGCAGATTTCTTTTGGTATACTTCACAAAATGATTTATCACATCTCACTGCTTTGTTGTCCATTTTCTATCTCAGAAACTTTATGTCAGTGTATGTGCCATCTAAAGCCGAGCTGGTTTTCCCAACATGCCATTGTCCCACAAAACCCTGACACCTCCAAGTCATCTCTTTTTTCCAAGACAAATAAAAAAATGTAGATTTTTCCATTGACACTTAAGTATTTCTCTTCATCCTACTTAAATTTTTGAATGGTTTTCTTAAATGATGGGTTAATGAAACATTTTCTTCAACTGAATGAGCATGACATTGTCATTTTTACTGAAAAATAAAGTTGCTTAACATACATTTTTTTGCAGGACATTGTTGTAAACTGTCATGTTGCCAAGATCAACTTCACTCTCACTGACTTGCAGTACAATGGGTCGAAGCTGATGGGAAACTGGTCCCAATTTGTTTAGCCTGGTTTTAACAGCAGAAACAAACAAGGTGGATGTTCTCTCATCCGTGTCCTTGGTCCGCAAAAAACAAAAAACAAAAAAATAAACAGCCCTCCTAAAAGATGCACACTATTCCTTCAATCTTTAAAACTTCATCCACATCAGAATTGTAGCTTTCATTACATTTTTTTACTAGCTCAGTTTAAAACTAATAAAGTGTTTGTTACATTTAACAATTCAATATTTGAGTGGGATCTCGCTCGGACGTCATCCCGGGAACCACTGGTTATTGTTTTGTACTTAGATGTCACGTAAACATACAGAGCTGACCCTGGACATTAAACTCTGTTTAAGCCTGCTGTTAGAATCAGGTGTGTATGTGGATGAGGCTTGTTGACAGCTGTTGGTTTTTGACTGACATTCAAGGGCACATCTTCTGTCTTATACAATGTAAATAAAAACACCAAGTATCTTTAATAAGGAAGAAAGACTGTGACTGTTACTGCAATTACAGGATATACACATTTATGTATGACTGATGAGCATCTGATTATGCTGTAATATTTTAAAGCAAAAAGAGTGCATACAATAGATGTTTGTCAAGTTTGTGTCAATTGCGCAGTTTCTGATACACAAGGGCTTCTTTACTGGAGAAAGATTGAAATACGAGAAGTTATCAATGCATCTGCAGCCTAGCATGAATTCATGTAAACCAGTGTCAAAATGTTCACTAGGCAAAATTATTTGGATGAGGCAATATTTTTCACTTTTGTGGTCAAAGATTTAGATACATCTTCTAGTGTCTGGTGTGTTTGATTTTTATGTAATGAGGTCTGCTGCCCCCAGCTTCATTACAACTTGTTGGTTTTAACACAGCTTGTCATTCACTCCCGACCTGTGTCATTGTTGCAACATATCAGTTATATCAGTTTGACATTGTGTGTAATCAGTGTACGGCAGGCCATTTTAACATATGTTATATTTTATGATGACAGCCTAGGATAACACTATTTCCATAGTAAGGTTTATGCTCCTTCTCAACATTCAAAGATTAAAAAAAAATTTATTTTGGTGAAAAAAATCTTTATACGCATTTGGTTCTGTCTTCATAGGTTTCAGCTAGTAGTGTGATTGTAAACATTGTTGTCTTTTTTCCTGGTTTCATCAGATTGTCACCTCCACTTTCACCACATTATTTGCTTTCTGTTATCTGCCCTAGCTTTCATGAGCACTTTCAGCACAGCGCCGTGTGCTCACGCTCTCACTAATAACGACTAACAGAGGTCAGGTGGTTGAAATTTATCTTGTTTAATTTAGTCTCCTAGTGCTCTCTTGTCAGTGTGTGTGAACAGAAAAGCACTCATGCTTGTGTAAAAGAGAATATGTAAGCCATTCAATCTGACTGTTCAAGGACGCTTTCAAACTTTTCATAATTTTCAGCCTGCATACAATGTGGAATACAAATTTGGTTGCCATGTAAACTATTGTGACCAGCACCCCCCCCCCCCACCACCCCGCCTTTTTTTATTGCTGTCCCTATTTATTTTTGTTATTTTTGTGCAGCTCTTTGCAGAAATTCTACCAGACAGTGCACCTTCACTGGGAAATTAGTAATAATAGTCAAGTAACACTGAAGCCAGAAGCCAGCAAAACATTCAGTGACGATTTCAGTGATGTTGTTCATCATTTCCCTCCCATGTATTTTCAGTTTACTGTTTTCTGTTGTATCTTCTCCTCTATCCGTCCTTTCTCTCTTTATCTTTTACCTCCTCGCACCCTCTGTATATGCAAATATGTCCCCATTACACTAATTGGCTCTGGGAGGTTTGAATATTTCACATGGACCATCTTCACTGCACAGGGCGAGTGAGTATGGGCTGGAGCATAACATCGCACAAGCCAGCATGCTAATGGAAATCACACACGCACACACTCAAGGTATGAATGAGTGAACAAAGGTCATGTAATTTACACACTGTGCTTGTCATATTAGCCAAATGAAGCAGGGCTGAGTTATGGGGTGCTGACAGCATTACAGGTTGACAGAGTTATGATGGCGGTATGGGGTTAAGGTGTGTGTATGTGTATGTCAGACCACTCTGCATCAGAATGAATTATGCAGCCATTATTCAGGGACGCATGTGTAGAGGAGATGCTCTCTGATCTGTGTGTATAGTCTGTAAGGAATGTTGAGTGTGGTTTGTTATGTTACCTTGCCTTAGAATTTCTACAGTAAGAGATTTTTTTCTTGTCTTTTGCCAGAGCATTACTGTAACCTTAGTTTTATATATTTTTAAAATATTTATTTATCTATTTTTTTTTCAGAATTTATCCTCATACCTTTGGGGAAAAAGATGTCCCTTGATGCTGCTCTGGTCCAAGGTCAGTTCAACAACACTCACCATTTTGACAAAGCAAACAACCCCAACTCCAAGTGTGCTAATTTAATACTGTTTTCAATTGTAGTCTTCATCAGTGATTGGAGTTTGCACAGTTGCCATTGAATATCTGCTGATATGATTACTATTTAAACAATAGCAGTATAAGCTCTCTGCGTCCCTGTTTGCTTGGTTAAAAGCTCAAAAAAAGCTCATACTGTAATAACACCTTTATAGAAGATCACTATTTGAAGATTGTTTAAATAATTGATGTAGCTATCATGACATAATCTGTTGGTTTGTGAACTCCTGTTCTGAGGTCTCAAATTCAGTATTTCGGCTTTTGCCATCTTGCTTTTTTTAGGGCCAGAAGTGACCATATTTGGATGAGAGGTTGGTACTATGGGGTGAGTCAGTCTTAAAAGGTGAGGACACTATTGGCAGACAGTCTGTTATTCTCGCCTGTAATTATGCATAACTCTAAGACTTAATCAATTGTAAATTGGTGTGTTATGTAACCCCCCCCCCTAAGAATCTAGCTGATGCAGAAGTGCCAAAACCTGCAATTCATCAAATGGCCACTTGAGGCTGGCTCCAAAACAGAGTAATTCCCCATAGACCCCCATGTTAAAATACCCAACTTTGCAGCAGAAATAAACATTTTATAATTTGCCTGATAACATTTTACATACATATTTATTGGCACTACTGCTTAATAGGCTCAATCAACTACCAGATTCAACCCCTGCTCCTCCAAGGCTCCATCCTCCAAATATGGTCACTTCCTGCCCCAAAAAGACAAGATGGCGATGGTTGAAATGCTACACTTGAGGCTTAAAATGGCAGTCCACAAACTAATAGGTAGCCTCAGGTGGCCATTTGAAGAAGTTTTTGGCACTTCTCTGTTGGCTTCATCTTTCAGCCCCAGAGGTTCCCACTTGGCGCTGCTGACCAGTGAAAGTGAAAACCAACCCAAAATTCGCTTGTTTTGGAATGAGCTTGGCATTTCGCCTGGATATGTTTGTTGTTTTTTTTTAGCACTGTGTCCTCAATTTTAGTAGCTTACTTTTAGATGCACGCTACTACCTGGTCACTATCTGTTTGTGAAGTCCCAACCTCAGCTGTGCGCTGTGCTCAGGATCATGCAGAAAATTGGAGAATAAGAAAAAAATAGGAAACTACAAGCAGAGGACAGAGTTTCTACAGAAAAATATGCTGTCACACACTTCTAGTGGGTCATAAGTGCTGCTTGAGAGGAATAATTTTGTATGAGACCTTACACAATACAGGAAAATTCTTCATAGTATACCTTTAAAGGCCAAAGAGACAAATGTATTGAAAACTGAGCATACAGTCTCAGCCCTCATCGACCTCCATCAGATTAATATGTAGGCTGTAAACATGTAGATGAAGACAGATGAAGGAAGGACTGACCTTCATCTTCCTCATGGTTCTTGCTAGGTAATAAACTATCAGATACTCTCCCTAACGGGGCGTATCCGCTCACGCCCACTGGACCACCCTGCCAGCCTCCTCGTGCATGTGTGTTGTGCATTAGTTCAGTCGGGGGATGTGATCCTCGATAATGAATCACTGCCGCCTTCTCGCTTGTTGTCTTCTTTCATCTGTTCTTTCCCTTCATCTTTACTACATTTCTCCCTCAGCTCTTTCACAACACTCTCTCTTTCTTCCAAGCCAAGTCCCTCTTTCATCAGCTTGCCCGTAAATGTCCCCGTTGTTCCACTATCATTTTTTTACCCCTTGAGCTGCATAAGGCATTCAACCATGGTTCATGTACTGATTAATATCTCCTCATTTACTTCCTCCAAATCATATTTAAGCTCTGCTGCTCTGCAACATATTTGACTTTACAGTATTCACTATATTTCCTTGAGTCTGCAGTGTAACATTGAACTTAAATCTCTTCAATGATGCACATTACATCCAGAAATTTTCCATTTGATGAGATGACACAGCTATAAAACACTTGATCAGTGTAAACATCAGAAAGCTTCAGTAACTAGTTGGAAACAAACTGATACAGAATAAATATGATACTTCATCCACTACTGTGAAATAAAATTTATTTAACCTTAAAATTACATAATGGCAAAAAAAGAGGAGAATGTGTTCAAGTTGAACTGTGTGAAATCTTTCTGAATCTTTGTAAACAGTAAAACAGATGACTGACAAACTGAAACTTCACATGACTTCATCCCACTAAGCAGTAATCCACATCCTGCCTTGCTCTGATATTTTCCATCAGGGTCACCAGAGTGGAAAGGAGATGAGCAGGATTGGGGATTAGCGTTGATCCATGCAAATTAAAAGATCATGGAGGCAACATCACAAGGCCATGTGAGTAGGAAGCCCTGTGCAGGAATCTGCATGTGTTTGTGTGTGTATTTACAGAACAAGAGTGTCTCTGTGTGACAGCATGTAACCACCCCCAACATGTCCATCTCCCTACACATTTTCATTTTATATTCACGGCTGTATACATTTGTTGGACATTTAGCTTCCGTTAATCTGCAGAGAATGAGCAAAGTGGTGTCTACTTGCATACTTTAGTGGTCACCCATATTTCATAGTTAATCTCAGAAATCTGTCATATATTTGGAAAAGCATTTTGCCTACAGGTTTAGTACAGTAGAAAAGACAACTTTAGCTCCAGTATAGCAGCAAACAGAAACTCTACATAACATTTTAACATCAATATATCAAATTGTCCATCCATCCATCCATTTTCTTCCACTTATCCGGGGTCGGGTTGCGGGGGCAGCAGCCTAAGCAGGGAAGCCCAGCCCTCTCCCCAGCCACTTCGTCCAGCTCTTCCCAGGGCATCCCAAGGTGTTCCCAGGCCAGCTGTGAGACATAGTCTCTCCAGCGTGTCCTGGGTGTTCCCCGGGGCCTCCTACCGGTGGGATGTGCCCTGAACACCTCACCAGGGAGGCGTCCTGGAGGCATCCTAATTAGATGCCCGAGCCACCTCATCTGTCTCTTCTCAACACGGAGGATCAGCGGCTTTACTCCAAGCTCCTCCCAGATGACCAAGCTTGAGCCCCTCCCTGAGCTACCACCTTATCGTGGCGGAGGGGTTTGCGTGTCCCAGTGATCCTAGGAGCTCAGTTGTCGGGGGCTTTATGTCCCTGGTAGGGTCACCCATGGCAAACAGGTCCTAGGGGAGGGACCAGACAAAGTGTAGCTCACCAGACCCTTATGATGAATAAGATGAATGGTCCAAAAGCTCCCTCGCCCGGACGCGGGTCACCGGGGCCCCCCTGGAGCCAGGCCTGGGGATGGGGCTCGATGGCGAGCGCCTTGTGGCCGGGCCTTTACCCATGGGGCCCGGCTGGGCACAGACCGAAGAGGTGACATGGGGCCTCCTGCCCATGGGCTCACCACCCATAGGAGGGGCCATAGGGGTCGGGTGCCGAGCTTAGTCCTTGGCAGTCCGATCCTCGGCTGCAGAAGCTAGCACTGGGGATGTTTAATGTCACCTCTCTGGTGGGGAAGGAGCCTGAGCTGGTGCGCGAGGTTGAGAAGTTCCGACTAGATATAGTCAGCCTCACCTCGACACACAGCGTGGGCTCTGGAACCAGTCTTCTTGAGAGGGGATGGACTCTTCCACTTGGAGTTGCATGGTGAGAGGCGCTGGGCAGGGGTGGCAATACTTATTGCCCCCCAGCTCGGTGCCTGTACATTGGAGTTTACCCCAGTGAATGAGAGGGTAGCCTCCCCGCCTTCGGGTTGGGGGACGGATCCTGACTGTTGTTTGTGCCTATGGTCCAAACAGCGGTTCAGAGTATCCACCCTTTTTGGAGTCCTTAGAGGGGGTGCTGGAGAGTGCTCCTTCTGGGGACTCCCTCATTCTGCTGGGGGACTTCAACGCTCACGTTTGCAATGACAGTGAGACCTGGAGGGGCATGATCGGAGGAATGCCCCTCCCCCAATCTGAACCCGAGTGGTGTTTTGTTATTGGACTTCTGTGCTCACCACAGATTGTCCATAACGAACACCATGTTCAAGCATAAGGGTGTCCATATGCGTACTTGGCATCAGGACACCCTAGGCTGCAGTTCAATGGTTGACTTTGTAGTCGCATCGTCAGACTTGTGGCCGTATGACACTCAGGGTGAAGAGAGAGGCGGAGCTGTCAACCGATCACTACCTGGTGGTGAGCTGGCTCCGATGGTGGGGGAGGATGCCGGTCAGACTAAACGCATTGTGAGGGTCTGCTGGGAACATCTGGCAGAGTCTCCCATCAGAAGGAGCTTCAACTCCCACCTCCGGGAGAGCTTTCGACCATGTCTCTGGGGAGGCAGGGGACATTGAGTCCGAGTGGGCCATGTTCCGTGCCTCCATTGCTGAGGCGGCTGACCGATGCTGTGGCCGTAAGGTGGTCGGTGCCTGTCGGGGTGGCAACACCCAAACCCGCTGGTGGACACCGGCGGTAAGGGGTGCTGTCAAGCTGAAGAAGGAGTCGCCGAGGCAAAAACCCGGGCGTGGGAGGAGTTCAGTGAGGCCATGGAGAACGATTCCGGACAGCTTCGAAAAAGGTTCTGGACCACCATCCGGCGTCTCAGGAGGGGGAAGCAGTGCTCTGTCAACACTGTGTATGGTGTGGACGGGGTGGATGTGGATTGGTGGAAGGAATACTTCAAAGACCTCCTCAATCCCACCGACACGCCTTCCGGTGAGGAAGCAGGGCCTGGGGACTCGGGGGTGGGCTTCTCTATCTCTGGGGCTGAGGTTGCCGAGGTGGTTTTAAAAAGCTCCTCGGTGGCAGGGCCCTGGGGATGGACGAGGTCCACCCGGAGTTCCTCAAGGCCCTGGATGTTGTGGGGCTGTTGTGGTTAACACGACTCTGCAACATTGCGTGGGGGCAGTGCCCTTGGACTGGCAGACTGGGGTGGTGGTCCCTCTTTTTAAGAAGGGGGACCAGAGGGTGTGTTCCAAACTACAGGGGGATCACACTCCTCAGCCTCCCTGGTAAGGTCTATTCGGGGGTACTAGAGAGGAGAGAGTCCGCCGGATAGTCGAACCCCGGATTCAGGAGGAGCAATGCAGTTTTCGCCCCGGTCGTGGAACTGTGGACCAGCTCTGGACCCTTGACAGGGTCCTTGAGGGTGCATGGGAGTTTGCCCAACCAGTCCACATGTGCTTTGTGGACTTGGAGAAGGCATTTGACCGTGTCCCTCGGGGAATCCTGTGGGGGGTTCTCCGGGAATATGGGGTTTCGGACCCCTGATATGGACTGTCCGTTCCCTGTATGACCGGTGCCAGAGCTTAGTCCACATTGCCGGCAGTAAGTCGAACTCGTTTCCGGTGAGGGTTGGACTCCGCCAGGGCTGCCCTTTGTCACCGATTCTGTTCATAACTTTTATGGACAGAATTTCTAGGCACAGCCAGGGTGTTGATGGGGTCCGGTTTGTGACCTCAGGATTTGGTCTCTGCTCTTTGCAGATGATGTGGTCCTGTTGGCTTTATCGGGCCGTGACCTCCAGCTCTCAATGGATCGGTTCGCAGGCGAGTGTGAAGCGGCCGGGATGAGAATCAGCACCTCCAAATCCGAGGCCATGGTTCTCGGCCGGGAAAAGGGTGGAGTGCCCCCTCCAGATCGGGGACAAGATCCTGCCCCAAGTGGAGGAGTTTAAGTACCTCGGGGTCTTGTTCACGAGTGAGGGAAGGATGGAGCGGGAGATCGACAGGCGGATCGGTGCAGCATCTGCAGTAATGCGGACTCTGCACCAATCTGTCGTGGTGAAGAGGGAGCTGAGCTGAAAGGCAAAGCTCTCGATTTACCGGTCGATCTTCGTTCCTGCCCTCACCTATGGTCACGGGCTTTGGGTAGTGACTGAAAGACAAAGATCGTGGGTACAAGCGGCCAAAATGAGCTTCCTCCATAGGGTGGCTGGGCTCTGCCTTAGAGATAGGGTGAGATATGAAATTGTCATTATCACATTTATGCTTTTGTGCAGATTTAACAAAGGACGTGTAACATGATGAATAATGACATTTTTCTATGCTCTCTTCAATCATTAAATCTATTTAGACTAATACAGATTTTACTTATTTTTCGTATATATGCTATGTGTCCCCATTATAGGCATATCCTATCTCGATTTTTCCATTAAATGTGAAAAGTAAGCCCTCTATTTGCGTGGTACATTTTGAAACATTTTTTTTATACTAATTTTCACCAACAGCGGTCATAAACAATGTGCATGTATGCAGTTTCTGAAATTTGCAATGGGTTATGCTTTTATTGTTTTTATGTGCATCCCCATTTATTTATTAATCTGGATCGGATAGCTCTGTATTTATATTTTCTTGCTGTATGTTTCACGCTTGTGATACAGGTTGTAATTGTTTCTGATTGTTGCAGACACTCCCTCTACTTCGGAGAGGCCATTGCTGGGTGGTTCATTCAATCACAGATGGATCCTTTTATGCTTATGTGTTCTCCTCTAATTGTTGTTTGAACTTCACCTCTTTCTATGACATTCCGGCTTGTTTTATCATGCTGACAATGGCTTTGTAGCTGAAACAAGTTAATTTTTGACTGTTTTACCCACATTAAATTAGTAAAGTTACCATAAACAAGCACATCTCTCAAAATATTAAAGGTGATGTGTAAATGTCAGTTGCTGCTGGTCAGTTTGCACGCCTTATGTTTTGAAAAGTGCTGTTTTTGATACATCTGAAACAGGAGCTAATACACAATGTCCTCATTTAACACACTGTATCTAATTGTGTGTGTGTGTGTGTGTGTCAGGCTTTGAAGTCAGTCAAATGAGCAAGCAGGACACAGA
This sequence comes from Plectropomus leopardus, assembly GCF_008729295.1. Taxonomy (NCBI): domain Eukaryota; kingdom Metazoa; phylum Chordata; class Actinopteri; order Perciformes; family Serranidae; genus Plectropomus; species Plectropomus leopardus. Next base: position 14,538,759 of record NC_056467.1, on the reverse strand, counting down.
TACAGCTGATGAAACAAACTGTACATAACTATGTGTGCGTGTGTATGCGTGTGTCTACGTGCACGGATGCGTGCATGTGTTGTCACGGGTGGGATTTAACAATTCGTTGTACCCTCCCACTTCCTGTAACATTCTGTAACTTCATTTCCATGCTCTCATTAGATTCTCATTTAGACCAATCATATTGCTCTGTAATCTAATCATTCTGCATAAATTATGAAAGAAATCCATTATTACTGCAAACATCCAGCAAATCAGATCAGGGATGCACCACCTGCTGCGTATTTGTGTCATTGTGTGGGGGAAGGTTCACAGTGAGGATGGCTGGTACACTTCTTTCCTTGTCTCTGAACCAGTTTACATTTAAAAAGTAAAAGGGGGGACTAGACCCTTATGTGACCACATGGATGTGTGTGGCCTGTCAATAAATAACCACATCCTGTGAGAGCTATGGATGGAAAGAAAATGGGGTCGCCTTGACCCGATACTAACTCAGGTCGTGTGGTTGTACTGGGAGTAACTATTGCTTTGCTTTAATCATCATGCAGAAAGCTTGTATTTGTCTTTGTCTGTGCAAGTGAGAGAGAGAGAGTGTGTTTCCTTTTATTCTAAGTTATTTTTTGACATTTTTTTCTTGGATAGCTGAAACGGTTTGGTGGAACATTACACTTCTGTAACAAGAGCAGGAGAGGAGGACAGAGGTGATTGTGAGTAGCAGAATAATACTTGGCGGATGCTTTAGGGGCAGTAAAGTGGACTAAGTGAGTAAATTAGTTACTGTGAAGTTTAAGGGATGAGTAGAAATGGACCAAGTAGGGAGAAAAGGTGGAACGTAATGAATAGGTTAACATAACAAAGGCGGGAAGGATAGATAGGGCCATATAAAGAACAATTGAGAGCATTAAAGGGAGGAACAAGAAACACACTAACACAAATCTAAACAACTTGTCAAATCTGGACAAGACTCCTAACACACTGCGATAGCTGCACTGCTGTTGTTGTTGGAATGAAATAAAACCACATTCTCAGATTGCTGATAAAAAAATGATCTTGGAGAGTATTACTCATCAGTGTAAGACAAACCACAGAGGCAGCTATAAATCAGAAGACAACATTGGGAATTAATCAAGAAAAAAATGTTTAAGTGCATGGGTGACGTTTGTTAAAAAGTGACAGTTCTGAACATTTACCCATTGATCTAATTTCTATTTATTTTTTACATTTTGCTAATCTTAAGTACACAGTAAGAGGTTAAAAGTCTGACACATTCCAGCCTGTTCTTAGTGTCAGCATCTGTATAAGATGTCCAGGGATTTCAGCTAACATTGATGTAAAAGCATCAGTGATATAAAGAGCGAGAGTCCGAGTAAGGCAAGAGGGACTGAGGGGTTGTGGCATATGGCTCAAACAAACACAGGACTTTCATCCAGAAGACTGCTGTTTGTGTTTCAGAGAAACACTGAGATTTTTTAACAAGGCTAAATAGTTAATGTGACATGCATGTCAAGTTACAGACATCACAAGTCACATACTAGCATAACACGCTTATATACGTAGTTTTGCTGCCTAACCATCGATGTATGGATAGAATTGGACACAGCGCTGGAGGCAAGGCCCTGTCCATTCCTATGAAAGTTGGTCAGTGGTGCATGAAGCCAAAAAAGTTATGTGAAAATAATGTGTTGAACATGCAAAACCTCCATTTTACTTAAGAGTTCCAACAACTATCTAAAGTCAAGGTTACTTTCAACTCAGATGTATAAATACATTTTTTAAAAATCTTCAAGCCTCATTACTGCTGCAGTTTTAAGATAGCAGACCGAATAAACATGAATGTACAGTTGCTTCTGCAACATTACTCAGAGACTTTTTGAAGTTAAGATTTTAGACCTCTCCAGCTTTCGGAAACAGTTTTCAAATGAGCAATATTGTGCTGAGGAGAAATTATTATAATAAAAAAAGAGAGCGGGAATCCACGACCTGTCAATCAAGAAATTTTCTATTTCAGAAATTACCACAAAGTGACATTTGTTGACAACTCAAAGCTTTATGGTAAAGTGATAATATTGGCCTTTGAGAATCTGTGTCAAGTAAATACCAATCCAAGTCACATGATCTTTATAAGTTTAACTTTGTGGGACAATTTGTAGATTTCATGTCATCATGGCATTTTTTAAAAAATTGTATAATTGAATAACACTGTAGTTAAATAATAATATAATATTTTTTGCACAAAGTATTCAGTAGAATATTGAATTCTGAAAATAAATGATACTTACAGCTGAAGACAACATAAGTTACACACACCCTTTCTCTAATACAGCACTATAAATATGGTCAACATGGATGCAATTTAGGTATAATGAAGAGTAAAGTTTGGATGCTTCTTCTGCATAATAACAAGCTTAAACTGCCATCTAAAGTGTTAAAAAATATTTTCCTAAAGTGCAAAGTACACATCCCTTTAGAATTCAAATCTTCTTCCAACAAGCCTAATTTATTTATCACTCAGACAATAGAGTAATGTGATAGTCCTAGATATAAATTTTCTCCTTCACGGATAGATTGATAACAGCATAAAGTTACCACATTAGGAAAAACAACACAAGATTCATAAATCTTAAGTAGATTAAAGTGAAAACTGTGGATCGGAATGTTCTCCACAATTTTCTTGCTTCGCCCTTTTCTTCCCTTCCACTCTTGTGCTTTTTTTTCTCCAAAATTTAAAGCATATACACTCCTCATAAACACATACCATACTGTGTAAAGTGTAATGGTAATGGATATTCATGCTTGTGCGGCCACAAGCACGCACTGAGTTTAAATGCAGTTTAACAGTAAACATTCCCCCGGCCTGTTTGACATTTGACTCTTGTGAACTTGTTCTATTTGTCTGCTGTTCCTCAGCTGCAACAACAATCCTCGCTGTGTTTGTGTGTGAGAATGAGTGTGTACAACGTGCATTCACCCACATAAAGAAACTGATGGGAATTTATTGATGTTTTGATAAGTGTCTCAACCTTTAGTGGTTTGAATGTTATGTGATTCATGTTTTTAAGGCCTTTGACCTGACACCTGAATGGATAAATGCAAGCAATGGTCAGCTTGAAGTGATAAATTGTCAGCTCCCTTATTAATGAAGGGTTTTTACCTTTGCATCTATTTAAAACATTTATTTTAAAATGTTCAAGTAAAATTAAAATATTTGTACACTGGAATGCAGTGTGTGCAGCCTGATGTGTTTTCATTTGTGAAATATTCTTCATCCAGTGGGGGCTGAGTAAAGAGATGTTTTTTTTCTGCAAAGCTTTGCTGCACTTTTACAGAATGATGCACTTGTCTGCGCCACCACAGCCATTGGTCACTGAACAGCAAAAGCAGGGAAAATCAAGGGCAAAGGCCTTGCTCAGGGGCAACATGGTTGTAGCTGCAAAGAGATAAAAACCTGCTGTATTCTTGTCCTAAATCAACAAAAATTATAACTGTTTGGAGAAGGACAATCAGGCATACTTTATGAAGTAAAGTGTGCCTAATGCCCTGATCACTCCAAAGAAGACTACTCACACACACCCTTGTAACATTCAGATTAAGCAGCCTGTAAATTGCATTGTTTTGCTGCTATATGATGCTGCAGAAGCAATATTGGCTAAAGTTGCTATAGATTGGATGATATATAACACCTTTAACCTATCAACCAATGTAGAAATCTGTATTGTACAATGAGGCATTTTTAAAACAGTCTCTGCTGAACCCCTCCACACACACTGAGTGTTTTTTTTTACATTATCTCTCCTCTGTAGTGTTAGTGTGTATGTGTGCATCATGCTGAGATGGTATGGATGTGAATGTGATGTGATTAGATCTGAAACAGGAGCTTATACACAATGACCTCGTTTAACAAACTGTATCTAATTGTGTGTGTGTGTGTGTGTGTGTGTGTTCGTGTGTGTGTGCGTGTCTGTGTGTGTGTGATGTCAATGCCTTTTGTCTCCTACCCTAGAGTGAGGTTTATTTTTGGGGCGATGCATGATGGTTTGCTCCCACAGGACATTCATACTGTCAAAACAAATCACTCTGCGTCTGTGATGTGTGTGTGTGTGTGTGTGTGCGCGCAGGTGTGGGTATTTATTTGTATTTTCTTCATACATCAGCATATATCAATGCTTACAGTGCATGAATGTGGCTGTGGATGGATTATTTTGTTTGTGTGTGCAGACTTTAGGGTACATGGTAAAAGTCAGCTGTTAAACGTGCTGCCTTGCATCTTCAGACTCTGTAAAGTGAAAAATTACTGAAGTACTTTAGTGATTTAAACCTCAAACATACATACTTTATAATATATAACAGCAAAGACATTCAGGCAGCACTTACAGTACACCAGAATCAGGAAAGTAGCTATACCACTATGTCACATGAAGGTCTGAAACAGCATCACATAAGTTTCAAGATGATGTAGAGACAGATAACTGTCTGTTGTGTCTAAATTGTTTAAATGTGGCACACTAAAGATCTCAATAAATCAAATAAGCCCCTATAATAAAAAAAGGGAGGGTTGAAAGTAGTGCTGAGCCCTCCAAGAGATACCACCTGACTCTGCAGTGTCAGTGTCAAGTGCTTTTAGTTCTGCATGCCCATATGGTCCCAACGGCTTTCACTGACCCCTTTGTCAAAATTGTATGATACATGCACAGTGTGAAATGGCAAATGGTACAGTATGTAATGTCACTTAAATTAAACAGTGCAACAATGGGCAACAAAGGCATTTCACAATTCCTACCATAACATCTACATTCTTTTGTAGCTGCTGTGGTGAGAAACTAGACTCACCAAAATCACAGCAGCAGCTTTGTGGCGATACAGCAACAATAAATGTATGCTGGTCAATAATACATTACTTGCTTTCACTGTCCTCAATTATAATGCCCACCCTGCCTTCTCTTTTTTTGTAGTCCTCAGTTCGACTTCACCACACTCTGCTGCTGTATCCACCATTTTATCCACAACTGGCTGATTTCTGTTAACAGTGCTGACTAGTGATTGTAGTGATTGTAGTACAGTCATATTAGTGGTAGAAGTAGTTGTAGTAGTAGTCGTTGTTGTTGTAAGTGAAATCTCTTACATGTGTCATACAAAGGCTTGTGTGCTTTGAGATTGTTTTGGAGTCCGGGGATCAAAATAACATTTAACGCAGTTTTAAGGGGAATATTTGGTTGCAAGCATTGCATTGACCTTTAAATAATCCCCCCAAACTGTATACATTACACTAGTTGGTGTAACATACAGTTACAACATACTGTATTCTCCAGGGGACAGGTGCAGAATGACAGACCAAGACTGAGGTCTAATCCACTGTGGCAGTTCTGATGTTGCTCTGCCGTTCGCACTGTGTGTGTGTGTATGTGGGTCAATGCCCAAAGGTAAATTGATTTTGTGCACCCATGACCATTCCCCGAGCACTCACAATCACTGATCAGTTTCACTGGCTGTTGTACGTGTCTGTGTGTTAATAAATCATTTCAAAGTCCAGCTAACAATCGATTTGATTACCGTGACCAAGGATCGATGATCTTATTGGCAACAGGTTGAAGTTTCCTCAGTCCTTCTCAGTCACATTTCTGTCCTTTCACTCCTTTTCTTGTTTTCATGGTTTCAGTTCCAATTATCCTTTCATTGCATCCATTTCCATTTTCTCTCTTAAAGTCCCCATAAATTGCAAATTGCAATTTTTCTATGCTATTTCCATTGGAATAACATCAACTTCTCTCTTCATCTCCCCTCTCTAGACCACCTAGTCCTGTGTGACCAAGAGCTTCACATCACCAGCTTGAGAGTCTGCACTCACAAACTGAAAATTACTTCAAAAACAATTTTCCCAGTCACAGACGGCAGAACCAGTTTGGAAGCCTGAATGTGAAATTTGGCATTGCCTTGAGGTGAAAGTAGTTTAGTTTTTTGATGTGACCATATCATCCAAAATTGTTGGCTGGAAGGTAATTCCATGCAGATTTAACGGGGTCTCTTTAAAGACTGACTTTAGTCACTGGTTTTCAAAATTATTTGGTTGTAACACCACAGAAGAAGGTACTTCTTTTAAGTGACTGTCAGCCTTTCTGCAAAGCTTTCAATTAACCCTTAATCTTGTTCTTTCACAACATCTTGACCATCTTTTTTTTGTTTGTTTTAGTTATTCAACCTCTTAAAAGCTGTTAACACAAGAATAACCTCAAAATGTACCCACTGGGGTTGCTATGGACATTTTGTGAATAGGCTAAAATAACTTTTAATTGAGAGGAGAATAGTTTCAGGTATGTATAAATTTCTCCTTGTCTCCTCCAAAGCAATAGTAAGACACTGAAATGATGGACGCATGACCTGAGTATCTTATTCACCCCACCGGAGTGAATTTGGAAGAACTCAGTAACACTTGACAAATGTCATTCTCCCTATACAGAAAACGATGGATCAGTTGATGTTGACATGGTTGTGGGGGGTTGAGCACAATTAAGCACTGTCTTTTGTTCTGTTCAGCTGTCAAGACCCTTTAAAAAATATACTTTTAGAGATCTTTATGTAGCTCATGTCTTGCTGCATGCTTGTTGGCCATCCAGCCGAATGGATGGATTATTCTATACTCCTCTTAAGGAAACTGGATTAACTGCCTGCAGCGCTAGATTGAATTTGTTCAGATGGCGGCGCGTGTGCGTGCACACACACACACACACACACACACACACGGTCTGTATTAATACAGCTGGCTAAATGTAGGTGCCCCAGTTACATATGGAAAGTAGGACAGCAACAGTGATTGTGATTAAATTGTGTGAATGTGTGTATGTGTATTTTAAGGCAGCTTGTTCTACACAGAAAATATGTACTAGATGGTTAAAAGGTGGGTGAGCAAATGTCAAATCCCAGAAGCTGGTGTGTCTGTGTGTGTCTAGGGATGCAGAGATAGGTATGTTCTCACTGCTTAAAGATCTAATTTATGGTTAGGTATTAGGATTAGGATTATGGTAAGTATTAGAGCTATTAGGTTTAATTTGGCAAAAGGCACAATTCAGACAGTCAGCATATGACCTTCTGTCTAAAGCGAGCTAAGGGAAACTGCCAACTGAAATTCTAAATGTGAAGAATTTTATTCTGTTGTGGACAAAATATTATACGTTTTTTAATGCATTTTGGACGACATACTTTACTATAACATTTTTTTATACAATTTTGGATGACATAGTATATGATTATTCATATGTTATTTTGGACAAGAATCTTTACTATGACATTTAACATGTTTTGGATGACATACTGTAATATAATTTTTTTAATGCACTTAAGGACAAAGTACTCTACCATGACTTTCTAATACTATTTTGGACCACAAATTGCGATACTATACAACAAGCATCAATGCTTTTTTGGACGATATATGTATTCTAGTATGACCGTTTTACACTATGTCAGAAAACACACGATGATGTTTTTTAGCTATTTTGAACAACATACTACACGGTGATGATTTTATGCCGTTTTGGATGACATTCTAAACTATGGCTTTTTTATGCAATTGTACATAACATACTATACAATGACAGTTTTTATGCAATTTTGGACGACATACTATACAATGACGCTTTTTCTTCAATTTTTGACAACATCAGAAACTATGACCTGTCAATGTCAATGTTTTTGGGAAATGTTATTTTTGGACATTTTTAGCGTCACTTATAGCCTTGCCTTTTCAGTCATTTTTTAACATACAATTAAGAGGTGTTTTTGGCAATTTTTGCAACATTCTATGCGATGGCGAGTCTTGGCACTCTATTTTATGCTGTTTTCAGCAGTTTTTGGGACATGTCATTTTTTAAAATTTTTAGCCTTACCATAGCCGTGCCATTTGGATCATTTTTTCAACATACAATATCATGGTGGTTTTGGTCGTTTTTGCAACATTTAATGTGATGGTATATCTCTGCATGCTATTTTATGCTGTTTTAAAGTGTTTTCAGCTGTTTTGGGGACATCTCAAATTTTAACATTTTTATCCTTACTATAGCCTTACTTTTCGGTCATTTTGTCAACATGCATAATTATGGATACTGGTAGTTTTCGCAACATTCTATGCTATGGCGTGTCTTGGCAAGCTATTTTATGCTGTTTTGAGGTGTTTTCAGCCGTTTTTTTAGTCTCACTATAGCCTTGCGTTTTCAGTGATTTTTTCAAAATACTATAATTTGGTGTTTTGGGCTGTTTTTGCAACATTTTATGCTATTG